>NC_090358.1:899752-978848 GCF_035084215.1 Heptranchias perlo | reverse complement strand
TAAAAGAACCAAAGGTGACATGAGGAAAAACATTTTTACGCAGCGAGTAGTTAGGATCTGGAATGCACTGCCCGAGGGGGTGGTGGAGGCAGATTCAATCATGGCCTTCAAAGGGAACTGGATAAGTACTTGAAAGGAAAAAATCTGTAGGGCTACAGGGATAGGGCGGGGGAGTGGGATTGGCTGGATTGCTCTTGCACAGACTCGACGGGCTGAATGGCCTCCCACGTTATGGGGCAGTGCGCAGGCGCAGCCGCCGAATCAGCTGACTGGCTGGAGATTGTCAATAAAGTTGGGAGCGTTCGAATTAGTTCCGGCAGCGCCGCCGCTCCCCAAGGTTAGAAAAGGCCCCGAGCCCCGGGCTCCCGCTCCGCTCCCCCCGCCCCGCTCCCCCCCGCCCCGGGCTCCCGCTCCCCCGCCCCGGGCCCCCGCTCCCCCCCCCCCCCCGCGTCCCGGGCCCCCCGCTCCCCCCCCCCCACGCGCGTCCCGGGCCCCCCCCGCTCCCCCCGCCCCCGCTCCCCCCGTCCCGGGCTCCGCTCCCACCCGCTCCTCGGTCCCGCCTCCCCCCGTCCCCCGGGCCCCCCCGCTCCCCCCCGTCCCGGGCCCCCCGCTCCCCCCCCGTCCCGGCCCCCCGCTCCCCCGTCCGGGCCCCCCGCTCCCCCCCGTCCCGGGCCCCCGCTCCCCCCGTCCCGGGCCCCCCCGCTCCCCCCGTCCCGGGCCCCCCGCTCCCCCCGTCCCGGGCCCCCCGCTCCCCCCCGTCCCGGGCCCCCCCGCTCCCCCCGTCCCGGGCCCCCGCTCCCCCCGTCCCGGGCCCCCCGCTCCCCCCGGTCCCGGGCCCCCCGCTCCCCCCGTCCCGGGCCCCCCGCACCCCCCGTCCCGGGCCCCCCGCTCCCCCCGTCCCGGGCCCCCCCCGCTCCCCCCCGTCCGGGCCCCCCGCCCCCCCGCCCCGGGCTCCCGCTCCTCGGTCCGCTCCGGCCTTCCGCCCCCCGGACTCCCGCTCCCCGGCTCTCCGGTCCCCGCTCCCCGGGCCCTCACTCCTCGGCCCTTCCGGCTCCCCGGGCTTTCCCGGCCCCCCCCGCTCCCTGCACCCCCGGGTCCTCGGCCCTCCCCGAGCTCGGCTCGGGGCGTGTTATAGTGGGGATGGGTGTGGGACACTGGGTGGGTGAGGGGCCTGGGCCTACTGCTTGTTGCAAGGCCGCTGCTGCAGCCCCCGGCCTGTCGCACTAACCGGGTAAAATCCCGGCTTTAATTCTTGGGAGTGGGCCTCCCTCCCGGGCCGGATTGGGGGGGAACTTTCTGCCCGGAGCGGTTGGTTGAGGTTTGGGGTGAAAGGTCCAGTGTCGGTACCGGCGGTGTTTATGGGGGGCAGTCCCCCCTCCCCTTTACTCCTCACCTCCTTCCCCCCTCCCCTTTACTCCTCACCCCTTCCCCCCTCCCCTTTACTCCTCACCCCGTTCCCCCCTCCCCTTTACTCCACACCCCTTCCCCCCTCCCCTTTACACCTCACCCCTTCCCCCTCCCCTTAACTCCTCACCCCTTCCCCCCTCCCCTTTACTCCTCACCTCCCCTTCACCCCCCCCCTTTACCTCCTCACCCCTTCACCCCTCCCCTTTACCTCCTCACCCCTTCACCCCCCCCTTTACTCCTCACCCCTTCCCCCCTCCCCTTTACTCCTCACCCCTTCCCCCTCCCCTTTACTCCTCACCCTTCCCCCGCCTCCCCTTACTCCTCACCCCTTCCCCCCTCCCCTTTACTCCTCACCCCTTCACCCCTCCCCTTTACTCCTCACCCTTCACCCCTCCCCTTTACTCTTCACCCCTCCCCTTACTCCTACCCCTTCACCCCCCCCTTTACTCCTCACCCCTTCACCCCCCCCCTTTACTCCTCACCCCTTCACCCCTCCCCTTTACTCCTCACCCCTTCACCCCTCCCCTTTACTCCTCACCCCTTCACCCCTCCCCTTTACTCTTCACCCCTCCCCTTTACTCCTCACCCCTTCACCCCTCCCCTTTACTCCTCACCCCTTCACCCCTCCCCTTTACTCCTCACCCCTTCACCCCTCCCCTTTACTCCTCACCCCTTCACCCCTCCCCTTTACTCCTCACCCCTTCACCCCTCCCCTTTACTCCTCACCCCTTCACCCCTCCCCTTTACTCCTCACCCCTTCACCCCTCCCCTTTACTCCTCACCCCTTCACCCCTCCCCTTTACTCCTCACCCCTTCACCCCTCCCCTTTACTCCTCACCCCTTCACCCCTCCCCTTTACTCCTCACCCCTTCACCCCTCCCCTTTACTCCTCACCCCTTCACCCCTCCCCTTTACTCCTCACCCCTTCACCCCTCCCCTTTACTCCTCACCCCTTCACCCCTCCCCTTTACTCCTCACCCCTTCACCCCTCCCCTTTACTCCTCACCCCTTCCCCCCCTCACCCCCTTTACCCCCCTCACCCCTTTTACCCCCTCAATTCTCAACCTGGGATGTTGATTTATTCTAATTTATGGAGAGGCAGTACAGTAGATCTCTGGATTTAACCCAAGAAACTTTTTTATATTTAGCGATCTAAATGCGTCTTATTTGGATGAAGTTGGGGCGGTGATAGCAGAGGCACTGTTACATTTATATAAAAATTCTATTAGAAAAGGGAATTGTGCCAGAGGATTGGTGGACAGCTCATGTGAGTCCTGTATTTAAAAAGGGAGATAGAACAAGTCCAGGGAGCGATAGACCAATTAGCTTAATGTCGGTGGTAGGAAAGATAATGGAATCCTTACTCAAAGATGTAATAGGGAAACACCTAGAAACCAAAAATATAATAAAGAATAGTCAGCATGGATTTTGAAAGGGAAGGTCATGCTTGACCAACCTTATTGAAATCTATGAAGAAGTAACAAAGTGTAGACAAGGGTAATGTGACAAAATACGAGATGATATTAATAAAGTTGGAGAATGAATGTGTAATTGGCAAATTAATTTCAATACAGAGAAGTGTGGAGTGCATTTTGGTAGGAAGAATAAGGAGGCCACATACTGCTTGACAAATAAGTCTAAATGGGGTTTGAGGATACAGATACACAAATCACTGAAAGTAGTGTCGCAGGTTAATAAGGCTGTATTTTTTTTTAAAAAGCAAACAAAGTACTGGGGCTCATTTCCAGAGGGATTGAATTGAGGTCTTTAAGATAATGAAAGGGTTTGATTGGATAGACGTAGAAAAAATGTTTCCACTTGCGGGGGAGTCCAAAACTCGAGGTCATCAATATAAGATGGTCATTAATAAATCCATGATGTGGAGATGCCGGTGATGGACTGGGGTGGACAAATGTAAGGAATCTTACAACACCAGGTTATAGTCCAACAGTTTTATTTTAAAATAAAATTGTTGGACTATAACCTGGTGTTGTAAGGTTCCTTACATTAATAAATCCAATAGGGAATTCAGAAGAAACTTCTTTACCCAGAGTGGTGAGAATGTGGAATATGCTACCACAAGGAGTAGTTGAGGCAAATGGCATAGATGCATTTAAGGGAAAGCTGGATAAACACAAGGGGAAAGGAATAGAAGGATATGCTGATAGAGTTAGATGATATAGGGAGGGAGGAGGCTCGTGTGGAGCATAAACGCTGGCATAGACCAGTTGGGCCGAATGGACAGTTTCTGTGCTGTAGACTCGATGAGATGTCAGTTTCCTGTAACTATGGAAGCTTGAATCAATCAGAAAAGCCTTACTGATCAGTGAAGTCTGAATTCTGTGCCAATATATTTGTTTCATGACTGTAGTGGGTAATACAAATTGGGTTTTAAAAAGATGGGGCTGTCATGGTTGATGAAATGATGAAGTGCCTGAATGGCCTACTGCTGTTCCTGTGTGGTGTTAAGGAAATGCTTTGGGCAAAATATTGTGCTTAAAATAAATGCTGGGATTTAAGTGTAGCATTTCAGATGAGGCAGTGCTGGTGATCCACACAGTTACTTTGGCAGATGGTTTACTCTTTGCTGCTGAGATTTTGCCATTAACGGTAGGTTGTCAGTTAAAGCCTGCGCTTCCCACAAGCAATGGCTGCCTGATATTGGCCAAACTCCTGAGGAAGTGCTGAGCAGATGGGATGGAGAGGAGGCAGTTATGTGTGCGAGACACCACAAGCCCCATTTGCTCACCTAGTGAGTACACCAACTGGCTTTAAGTACCTTGGAGTGTGATGTGTAGTCCTGGTGTACGGATCCTTTCTCCTCCCCCTTGAAGTATGTTTATCCTTGGGGAGATTGTGTTGTTTGGATGAGTGTCCTTCACAGGTTATCTGCTCCAAATGCTGCTGTTTTCAGATAACTCAATCCACCTTCAGTGAAGTAGACCAACAGATTTCCTGTTTTTTTGTGGACCTTAAATTCCTTCAGTTCCCAAGTGGGGGACTTTTTATGCTTCTTAATTTGCTTTTCTATTAATGACTGCTCAGATTTGTTTCATTCAGGAATTGATTTCTACTTAATAGGCTATGACTGAGCAGGACTGCTCCCCCATCAGTGGGCATGGATGGAGCAGGAATTGGCTCTACCTTGAGTGAGCATGTCCAGCCTTGCTTTAATCTCAGTGCTGCAGCATGTACGTGGTTTGCTGGTGAAATTGTTCTAGTGGCTTAAGAAACCCTCAGACGAGTAGTTTTTGTTCCACGTGCTGTCCTTGGTATATTTGAAAGATATATTAGCATTAAAAAACTCCCCAAAACTATCAATTTTCTTGCTTTGTCAGAACCATTAAGTCTTGAGAGCTTCAAGTAGTATAAATAATTTTTTTCCTGTTTTTTCCTGCAGAGTACATGCATAATACTTGCTTTTTTCAAAAAAAGACCACTTCTGTCCCGAACCAATTAAGAACTAGAGTTTCTTCAAAATGCCTGCAGTATCCAGCGATGTGAAGGAGTTGTATCTGTCTACGTGCTTGGCTGATCTTAATAAAAAAGCAGAAGTGAAACTGGAAAAGAAAAGCACCAAAAAGTAAGGGAATGTGCATCAGCATTGAAATGTTTCTTTTTAAAATAGGAATCAAGCTGTTAGAGGAAATCTGAGCTGTACAGAGTAAAAAGGCCCTTGGTGAATTTTCAGCCTGTGTTGCGAACTGATCTTAGCCGGGTTAGTGGTACAGCACGACAGCTGACTTCAGTGCACTAGAGCCAGGAGAAGGAAAATAGTTTGGGGGGAGTGGCCCACTCCAGATGGTGACTCGTGCGAGGATTCGGCTCAGATGTGATACCTCCGGGTCAGTCTGTTTTGGCTTGTATGAAGGATAATTGCTTGGGCAGGGGACCAGAGGGCACCTGGTGATTGGACCATGCCTCACGCATATTCGGGGCGGGAGGTGATTGGAGGATTTTTTTTAAAAAGTAATCTAGTTGCCCCAAGTGTGGTTATTTTATAAGTGATGATCTGGAATGTACTGTCTAAAGGAGCGGTGAAAGCAGATTCAAGAATAATTTTCTGGATATATACTTGTAAAGGAAAAATTTGCAGGGCTACAGGGAAAGTTCTACATAACTTTGAAATAATGTTGTTATCCAGTGTTCTGTATGGAATGACCAAGCCCATTAGTCTTAAGACCTCATTTTCAAAGCAACTAATTGGATAGCTCTTTGAAGGGCCGGCACAGACACGATGGGCCAAATGGCCACCTTCTGTATCATTCTATGATTAGTTGCATTAGAGTTTGTGTCAAAAGCTGTATTTTATTTTAATTGTATCTCAAATTTTGTGTGAACTTACTGTGGAAACTACAGGTTTGAGACACTTTGGTCTAATGTAATTCACAAGGGAATTTGCTCTGCAATGCAGGTCTTAGTTGGGTGATATCTCACTTAGAGTGTAAAAGTGAGGATAACCCCCAAATTTATAATTTATAATTTATTCCAAAATAATCTTGATATAGGTCAAAGTGGAAAGTCTGCATGCCATCACCTGGCTTATGTATGGGCATATTTTCACTGTATTAGGTGCTAAGAGTACAGATTGGCAAATACTCTATATACCGGGTGTTTAAAATATCATCTGTGGTGGGCGCAGTGAAGTTTAAGTAATGGAATAACATGGAATACAAAGCTTCAGGAAGGAAAATATAAATACATGGAGTCTGTACTGGTAGGAATAATTTAATTGGAACAAATTATAGTCCAGTGGCTCTGAAATGGATAAAGAGTGGATAATAGTTGCTTTGAAAATGAGGTCTTAAAACTAATGGGCTTGGTCATTCCATATAGAATGCTGGATATCATCATTATTTCAAAGTTATGTAGAACAGATGTCCTGAACTTGCTGTTTTAGTCCTGTATTGTGTAACGGTACAATATCACTGGATTGGGGGTAATATTCTGGCATGGGTGGAGGATTGGTTATCTAACAGGAAGCAGAGAGTTGGGATAAATGGTTAATTCTCGGACTGGCAACCAGTAGCCAGTGGTGTTCCGCAGGGGTCGGTGCTGGGTCCCCAACTCTTTACAATCTATATTAACGATTTGGAGGAGGGGACCGAGTGTAACATATCAAAGTTTGCAGATGATACAAAGATGGGAGGGAAAGTAGAGAGTGAGGAGGACATAAAAAACCTACAAGGGGATATAGACCGGCTGGGTGAGTGGGCGGAGATTTGGCAGATGCAATACAATATTGGAAAATGTGAGGTTATGCACTTTGGCAGGAAAAATCGGAGAGCAAGTTATTATCTTAATGGCGAGAAACTGGAAAGTACTGCAGTACAAAGGGATCTGGGGGTCCTAGTGCAAGAAAATCAAAAAGTTAGTATGCAGGTGCAGCAGGTGATCAAGAAGGCCAACAGAATGTTGGCTTTTACTGCTCGGGGGATAGAATATAAAAACAGGGAGGTATTGCTGCAGTTATATAAGGTATTGGTGAGACTGCACCTGGAATACTGCATACGGTTTTGGTGTCCATACTTAAGAAAAGACATACTTGCTCTCGAGGCAGTACAAAGAAGGTTCACTCGGTTAATCCCGGGGATGAGGGGATGGACATATGAGGAGAGGTTGAGTGGATTGGGACTCTACTCATTGGAGTTCAGAAGAATGAGAGGTGATCTTATTGAAACATATAAGATTGTGAAGGGGCTTGATCGGGTGGATGCGGTAAGGATGTTCCCAAGGATGGGTGAAACTAGAACTAGGGGGCATAATCTTAGAATAAGGGGCTGCTCTTTCAAAACTGAGATGAGGAGAAACTTCTTCACTCAGAGGGTAGTAGGTCTGTGGAATTTGCTGCCCCAGGAAGCTGTGGAAGCTACATCATTAAATAAATTTAAAACAGAAATAGACAGTTTCCTAGAAGTAAAGGGAATTAGGGGTTACGGGGAGCGGGCAGGAAATTGGACATGAATTTAGATTTGAGGTTAGGATCAGATCAGCCATGATCTTATTGAATGGCGGAGCAGGCTCGAGGGGCCGATTGGCCTACTCCTGCTCCTATTTCTTATGTTCTAATATTATTGAGGTCTTTCCTAAACTTTTCAATTCATGTGATCTGTTTTTCAATGCTTCTCCCACCGCCCCGTGCTGGGATTCTGGCCCGCGGTTGGTGAGCCCCCACCGCCCCGTGCTGGGGATTGGAAAATACAACAAAAATCAGTGAACTGTTGAAAATCCATTTTAATTTTGCTTTTCTTGTATGAGCACATTTTAAAATGGGGATTGTGTCCATGAGGTTGCTAAACTGACGTGCTGAGAGGAGTGGTGCTTCAGCCTGATTAAGGTGATGTCACTCGGTAACTCTGTCATTGCCTTTTCTGTGGCTTTCAGCACTAACAGTTTCAATAAAAGATATTCCATATCCCCACACTCAAAAATCAACAAAAAAGCAGAAATGAATAAATTAGGCATTTACATATCCAGTTTCTTTTTGAAGTTTGTGCCTCTAATTCTCATCTCTCCTGGACACACCAACACATTGGGGTGTGGGTCCCTGGCTGGCGACACCCTGGGGTCCCTTGCTCAAGTGGCTAATTTTCGTGCATGAGCCCAGAGTGCTGGTGTACGATGGGTGAGTCACCTGATCTGGCTTGGATGGTGCCACACATGTATTTTCCAGCAGGAGTCATTGGTTGAGACCAGGATTAGATGTTCTGGCTGTTTTTTTTTATTTGTTCTTCTGTCCAGCCCAGAAGTGCGAAGGCTAATTGTAGTTTGTTGACTGTTGCCTCGGCAATACAGCACAGACTGCAAATTGAATGTGGCTCCTTCTGCTCTGTATTGCTCAGTTACTTAGAGCTTTTAACAACTGAGACATTTGGTGGAGCTTCCAAGTAGGAAAGGAGTCCTGATGCTGAGGCTCATTCGAAGTATACTGTAATGAATCTGTCAGTGTGCAGTATCCAAGCAAGTCTATGTAGACAACACTAAATGGACAAGGAAGGTTGCTTGCACCATTTGACTGTTCAGCAAACTATTGCAGCCAATAAGGATGTTGCCTTTGTCTAAATCACTCTTTCCTTCATTTTCCAGCTATGTTACTAGCGCTTGTAAAATTTTCAAGGCTGCGGAGGAGTGTAGGTTGGACAGAGATGAGGAAAAGGCATATGTTCTTTACATGAAGTACCTGGCTGTATACGATCTAATTCGGAAAAGGGCTGATTTCAAACAGCAGCAGGTACTTGACTTTTGCGCAGTACTGTACAGCTTATACCACTAGCAATATTCATATAGCTGCCATAGTTAACGCACAACACTGGGGATATACCCATTCCATTGACCTGTTGTTGGGACTCTGCTCGTTCTACGCATGCTACGTGTAATTAAAGTAGCTCCTTCGGGAGATTTTCAGAAATCTGGCAAATGTAAACAACTGTACGTGAGGCTGCCTGATCTGCAGGAAGTTGTTGTGCAGCCTTTTCCATTGACCATTGGGGTACTTTTAAGTACCAAATTTCTATTAAAGAATTGTGATTAACTTGATTATCTTTGTTCTAACTTTTAAAATTGAGTGCTCCTGATCTGTTGGGGTATTTGTGTCGGAGAAGTTGTTGGCACCGATTTCAGTGAAGTATAATGGGCATGTCAGCTTTTTGTACTGTGCCCACTTGAACTGTGGAAAAACATCTAGCAGTACAATTCTGGGTTTTGCCCCAGGCTTGTCTGCAGGAACCATTTTGTGACACTGCTGGGATGAAGTGCTGGTGGTTACTGGGCTGTTGGTGGTGGTGGTGAGAGCTTGTGCCGGTGAAGTGAGCTAAAGCATATTGGGCAGTTGTTTTCTCTCGTGTGCATTGGCACCATGCTTAATGTTAGTGAGGCGGCTGAGTTGCTAAGCCTGACTGTACAAAGGTGCTGATTTTACAGTGGGATAGTCATCCAGCAAAAAGGCATTTACAACTCTATTGAAAGAAATTAAAACAAACAAACTTGGATTTATACATCACATTGTCTTGTTCTCAGCACGTCCCAAAACACTTCAGTTAATGAATTACTTTTGAAGTGTTGACATGCAGTCGCTGTTATGTAAGCAAATAATGGCAGCCAATCTGGGCACAGCAAGATCCCACAAAACAACAAATGGGATGAATGATCAGTTAGTCTGCTTTTGGTGGTATTGGTTTAGGGATAAATTTGGTCAAGATAAGGGTAAAACTTTGCTTTTCTTTGAATTGTGTTGTGGGATCGCTTTCATTCAGCTGAACAGATTGACAGGACCTCGTTTTCAGATTTCACCTAAAAGAACCACCTTCTGTATCCTAACTCCATCCTCCTGCATTGGCTCCATATCTCCTTAATATTCTTAACTAGCAAAAATCTATCAATCTCAGATTTAAAATTATTAGTTGAGCTAGCATCTGCTTCTTGTGGGAGAATTCCACACTTCTACAGCCCATTGTGTGAAGAAGTGTTTCCTGACTTCTCTCCTGAATAGCCTGGTTCTGATTTTAAGGTTATGTCTCCTTGTCCTGGACATGAGATGATGCGAAAGGAAACTAAGTACATGGTGGAAAGTTGAAGTTTGCTTTAAGAAAATGAAGTTAGTTATGTTTTACTACATTGGCTCCTGGTCCAGCAATGCTTTTTTTAAAATTCTCATCCTTGTTTTCAAATCCCTCCAGCCCTACAACTCTCAGATCTTTGCTTTCCTCTAATTCTTGCTCCTTGCACATCCCCGATTTTAATCGCTGCACCATTGGTGGCCTTGTCTTCAGCTGCCTAGGCCCTAAACTCTAGAATTCCCTCTCCGCCTCTCTACCTCCCTCTCCTCCTTTAAGACGCTCCTTAAAAACTATCTTTGACCAAGCTTTCGGTCACCTGTCCTAATATCTCCTTATGTGGCGTGGTGTCAAATTTTGTTTGATTGCTCCTGTGAAGTGCCTTGGGACGTTTTACTACATTAAAGGTACTGTATAAATACAAGTTGTTTAAACTATCCTGAATTTAACTAGAAATAATTATAAACCTGCGCCCCACAGTGTGATGGTGCTGTTCCAGACCCATCATTCTGAGACACCCTAGGCTTTGATGGCTTACAATCTGAGTGGCTTCCAGGTTGTGATTGTGGGGAAGGACAATGAGGTGTTGGGAGTGTCTTTAAAACATTCTAAGTATGCAGAGTTTTTTTCGATCTGTTGTTGATTTGTTCAAATGGTAACTCAGGCAAGATACTGGTCCTCTTCTGCTAATTTCCCAGCAAATAGTACTTGGGGTCATTTTTGGCGGGAGAGAAAGAAAATAAGTTTTGCTGTTTACACCTCTGGCCTGTTTGTACTGCTTGCTTGAGGAGGAACTGAGCAGTGCAGTGCTTGTAGCAGTTGCCTGGAGAGGGTGAGGACAGAGTGTGTGTACCTGTCTTTAATGTAAAAGAATAATAGTAAATGCAGAAATCTGAAATAAAAACATAAAATGCTAGAATTGCACAGCAGGTTTAATCATGAGAAAGATTAATACTTTGGGTGTGTTCATTCATCAGAACTGGTCTTGGCAGGCTGGAAAAGCCCCTTCATATGACTTGACAAAAATGGAAGGGAGGGGAGAGCACCAGACAGTCCAGCCGTGCTAATTACTTTCACATCTGTGTTGCTGCACTTCACCTTTAGCTCTTGACCTGCTCTTGTTCTCTCCACACTGTACAAGTCACTCTATCGAAGGACTTTGCCATCCTGGCTGTACCAGTTCTGATGAAAGGTCACACCCAGTGTTGACCTGTCGTTCTCCTATAGACACTGATTGACCTGCAGTGTATTTGCAGCATTAGCTGTGTCTGTTTTTAAATGTTGGTCATTACATGTTTGAAGCCATTATTGCTCAGGACTGCAAAGCAGTTTTGTTAGTTAGTTCTGCTGGATTGCAGGACAAGTACATAATTGTGTAATGTGTTTTATTTCAGGACTACTACCTTTCTCTACTTGGCCCTACAAGCTTCAGAAAAGCCATAGAGGAAGCAGAAAGGCTTTCTGAAAGCCTCAAGTTACGGTCTGTACAGTTACACCAATTCCTGCAAGGTTTAAGTAGCGATGGCTAAGGCTGTGCAGACTGGCTGGAGTCCACCTGAGCTGTTCTGAAGGCCCATCTAATGCTTTCATTTATTCATCAAGCCTGACACTGCAGCTAGTAACCGTCCAGTGTGTTTTTTCTCTGTTTTATATTTTGCTCACCAAAACTGATGATGCAGTTATTTTACACTGTGGTGTAATTGTCAGGTTTAGATTTCTCTCCACTTGCTCTGTCCAGTATTTACTGTCAGTTCCTTATCTTTTACTCTACTGTATTTTGCTGCCCAGTTTGCAAATTATTTTAAATCATTTTGATTATGAAGTCCTGTCTATTTCATGATTCAAAGGACCACTGCATTTCCTGGCATGGACTGTATTGTTGAGCTACAGCAATGTTCATGATTACATCTTCGGGGATTTGTACATAATCAGATTTCCAGTTGTCAATGATGACGCGAAATTTATATACAGTGTGCTGCAGCCTTGGTAGAGGATTCTCTCTCAACACTGTTACAAGGCTACTGGGGTTAGCCTCAGAGTTTCTGTGCATTCTTTTTCCATCCTGAGACATTTATTGTAAATGTTTGCAAAATAATGCAAAATAGTTGGATGTTGAGTGTTTGATGTATTGTTTTTGGGGGGGTGGGGGTTGGTGGTAGGTGGTAGAGAGAGGGTGAAGACTGGCAACTTGAAATTGGCAACTATCTCCCCCATTTACCATTTGAGTGTTGAGATGGAGATTGCCAGCTCTCTGGCCAGGCCTCACACCAGATTGTTAGCTGGCCAGGACCTTTCAGGTCCTGATCTTTTTCAACCAGTTCCCAGGTCCCACAGATTAGCACTCGAGTGCTGTATCACAGACACTTCCTTCTTGTACAGAAACCTTCCATTTGAATGAGGGCCCTGGACTCATCCATCTGTACATATTGTTGGTGGTGTTTGGCCAATCAATTGTCTTTAACTGGGAAATTAGTGTAAGAGATTCTAATTTTTTTTTTAAATCTTAGATATGAGGAAGCTGAAGTACGTAAAAGGCTTGAAGAAAATGAAAGGCTCTGGGAAGAGAAAAGAAAACAGGAGGAAACAAAAAGCAAGGGGCGAGATAACAGCTTGAAAGCAGCAACCAGAGGTTCTTCAGAAGACCTGGTTGGATTTAAGAAAGGAAAGGTAAAGGTTAGTAACAAGTGGAATAATTTTTGTTTGGCATTGGAAATTACCTCAAATTATAGCAACAGTTTTGTAGTGTTCGGCTTTAGTTAAATTCAGGGATAATACGTCAGCACATTGCACAATGAAAATCAGTGGGTTACGGGCATCTTCCTAGATTTGGATTCCCATTCATAAAGGACTTGGAATCAGTAACCAACCTTCTGTACTGCAGCAGAAGAATATATGATCAAAACATGGCACTTGGGTTTTTATCTCATTCAATGGATTGCACAGATTGTTTTTAAAGTTATAGGGGGAATAGATAAAGGTTCAAATATTCTGAGCATGTTTGGAATGTCAACCAGAAGGAGTTTGTAAAGTTTCTTTTGTTTTATCTTTAGGAGGACAGTGCGATAAGCAACATCAAAGAAACAAGTGCAGAGTGTAATGGTGAGTTTGCTGTCAGTACTGCCTTGGAATGTAAACTTGTCAGTGATGTCACTCAACCAGCCCTGTCCTGATCTCATGCAGCTTATAGCCGAGATCACTGGATGGTGAACAGGAGTAGGAACCCTGGCAATCTTCCAGCTAATGCTGGGCACAGAGATTAGTTCTAGTGCTCCTACAGTTGACAGCTGAGATCAAATCCAGGACCGTCTCAGCAGGTATGGATCAGCTGTTCGATGTAGGGGGAAACCTAAACGAACTAACTTTTGAAATGTATTTTCCTGTACCACATTTACCGATTTTGCCGGTAATCTGCAGGTGTGAGCGGGTTTTATCTTTGCTGGGAAAAGCATTGTATCCGTACTCACTGAGGAGAATCTGTGGTGAAAGGAGTTATCCACAAGGACCCCATATTTGTAGGTAGCCTCTAATGTCCCATCTGGGTTGAACAAACCATTCTCTTAATCATCCTCCTGAAAGAAGTACTGACTGCTACATATACTCTAATGCCCTTCAGATGAATCTGGAGGTTCCAAACACACTGGAGACCAAAAAAGGAGGCAGGAGTAGTAGCCCATGATTGGTCTGGAGATTTGTTTTGAATACGGAGGGTTCTAGGGAGGTTTATTTTTTGTATCTAAGGTTCAATGTGTGAAGTGTTGCTCTTTTCCCACAAGGTCATAATAATGAGGAAGGCCATTCAGCCCATCTTTTTGCCCTCTCTGCATTCTGGGTAGAGTTTGTACTGGGAGAGTACAATTCACTGTCATTCAAGTTTTAGAGCAGTATGACTTGCATTTCTTGAGTTGTTGAAAGTCTGTTGTATTGTGTATATATGGAAATTTGGTTGAATAAACATTTTACATATTCCCCAACAGCGCAATGATTAGTGCACTTAGGTTTTGTGAAGATGGAAATTGCAAATTTTAAAATAAATTAAAATCAGATATAAAAATTCTTGTATACTTGTGATTTGTGGCCCCACTTTCCTATCAATATTTCCCATTGAATTTTGCTGTCAGCTGTCATGATGCAGGTACGTGCTCTGGTCACTCAGTATCTTTTGTGTGGCATTTTACTGAAGAGTCCCAACTCCACCTCCATCTTTTATATTATAAAGAACTTTCAATCATTGCAGAGGCATCAAGTAGAGGATGCCAATTCTTTACAGGGAACTAAGAAGGGAAACAAGTAACATTTGGGTGGACAGATACCCAGGGTCATTCTTGTGCCCCTTCCTTCCCTAATTATAAAGCAGCAGCTGCCTGTGGACAGGTCACCTGCTACTCCTTATGACCAGGTATGGAGCACAGGTCATTTCCTAGTATTGAAAAGATTGCAACAGCTCCTTTTGGCTTCTATACTTAATCCAGTTGCACAAAGTAAAAGGGAGCTTTAGTGTTTCTATAGATCTCTTCTCTCCCCTCACTTCCCCCCACATATGTTGACTTTTGTTTGACTGAACTATTGGTTGTTTTATTTATATAGTTTTCTTTCCTTTTGGGAAGCAGATTCAACCCGGGGGACAATCAGTGCAGAAAAGCTGTTTGCAATGTTGCAAGATGAAAAGACTGGGGTGATCATTATGGATGCACGAAGGTACAAGGATTACCAGGAATCTCACATACACGTGGCCGGGCCCTGCTGTATAAGTGTACCAGAGGAAGCTGTCAGCCCTGGGTAGGAAATTGAGTCCAGGTTCCAAATAGCGTTGGTAACCGCTGTCATTGTAAACCTTGACAAGAAAATTTAAGTTTATTTGCTTTCATTTAGCTTTAAATTATAACAAGATACTGAAATGTACTGCAGGGAGATAGGAACTAATGTTTTTAAAAATGTTTTCTGCAGCATCACTGTTAACCAGATAGAATTGAAACTGCCGGAGGAGTCAAAAGGCATGTGGCGAAAACGTCAGTTTGTTGATTACATTGTTTTGTTGGATTGGTTCAGCTCCATAGAGCATGTGAAAAGGGGGACCATTCTTCAGAGCCTCAAGGATGCACTTTATAAGGTTTGGAAATTTTATTTTTTCCCAAGAAGATTCCCCAACACCTCCCTTGTCATGTGTGCATCGTACCTGAACCGAGGACCAGTACTGCTGCTTTATAATCAAAACAATGGCCCAGGAGAACGGTCCATCCAAACTTTACTTTTCCCCTCCCAGTTCCCCACAGGGAATTGATATCCTCTACTTGATGCCTCCCTGTAATGGTGCTTGAACTGAGTAGCTTACCATCGGCATATTAGCAATTCCACTGCTAATCAGAAGTTTACCAGGACCTTTCCTCCCTTTTTAAATAGCACTATTTTAATATTTTAAGTGGCACAGAGTCATTCTCTCTCTCTCTCTCACTCTAGGTCAGCCCTGTGTGTCGCGTGTGTCTTTTTCTCCCCCTCTCTTCCCTTTCTCTCTCTTTCCCCCCCCCCCTCCCCCCCCAACCTGTGTGGGGAGGCAGTGAAACAAGGCCGAGAGCTTCTCAAATTTTTGTTTTTCCCTCCACTTTGTTCCCACACCACCCCTCCAAAAACTAAGGGAAAAATCACAGGACAAGTGACCGAGGCAATTTATGGAGCTTGTAACAGCATTAATAGAAGCTCTTTGTGGCAGGAGGAAAAGTGAAGGTAACTTGCCAAAAGGCTACTGAATTGTTTACTTACAAATGTTTCTGATGTAGTGGGATAGCCAGATAATTCTTCGGAGTGAACCACTGGTGTTGGAAGGTGGCTATGACAGTTGGCTTCTCTGCTACCCGATGTATACCACCAATGCAAAAGTGATCGCTCCGAGGGAAGAGTCCCATGAAGCTGTCCACGTGTCCTGTGAGTAGACTGCAAAGCATTCGTGATGTAAGCTTCTCTCCGAAGGTGTGCAGGGTTTGAGACAGTCCATTGCAATATGTGGTGCCATGGTTGGTAAACTTTTAATGGGTAAACTTACTGCTCCAGAGTTTTGATAAATAAGGAAAAACTGTTCCCAGTGGCAGAAGGGCCTGTAGCTAGAGGATACCGATTTAAGGTGATGGGCAAAAGAATCAGAGGTGACATGAGGAAACATTTTTTAACACAGCGAGTTATGATCTGGAATGTGCTGCCTGAGAGGGTGGTGGAAGCAGATTCAATAGTAACTTTCAAAAGGGAGTTGGATAAATACTTGAAGGGGAAAAATTTACAGGGCTCTGGGGAAAGAGTGGTGGAGTGGGGCTAAGTGGAGAGCTCCTTCAAAGAGCAGTTGGGCCAAATGGCCACCTCCAGTGCTGTACCTACTGTGATACCTGACTAGGAGATGGAGTACACGCAAGATAAGAGCATTTGCATTTTCAATAAATCCTTTCTTGCTTGAAAAAATTGTTTTTAATGTTTCAATTTTGACATTTCACCTTCCTAAGAATACAGGATGAAACCTGGTTTTGGGTGGGGGGTGGGAGGGAGGAGGAGAAAGACGTTAGAGGGGAGGCGGGGGTTAGGGGGGAGGCGGGGCAAGAGACGGTGCTGGGAGGAGGGGCGGGGGTTAGGGGGGAGGCGGGGCAAGAGACGGCGCCAAGAGTCGGTGGTGGGGGGTAGGCGGCAGTGTCAGGGTGGGGGGGGGGCGGGGCAGCGTCGGGGGTGGGGTCGGGGGGCAGGGGCAGGGTCGGGGGGAGACGGCGCCCCTCGCTGTGGGTCACCTTTCAGCAGATGAAACTACAGTGTCAGCAGAGCTCTGCAGATCTTTCACTGGGTGAAAGGATCATTTTGATTGTCTTTTCACTTTTTTCCCCCTATTTCTCCCCTCATCCCTTGAAAGTGTTGAGTCTTGGGGTGCAGTGGCACTGGCAGCCCTCTGTCACCTCGCCTATGTGCCTGGTCTTATGATAGTGGCATCACAGGCTATTCAACTGTGGCAGTCATTACAACCCAGCCCTGCAGGAGGGGTTGCTGGATATTGATTAGATGTGCCAACCATGGCTGATTCTTTTTCTTCAACTTTCCCTTATCAATGGGAACTGAGGCCAACTATATTATCAGCTGACATCATCCACTGAGCACAGGATGGGAATCAAACTTACAGCCTTCTGATCTATGGTTTGGTGTAGCGCTGGATGTGATCTTTACTAATCAGGTGATTGAGGGAGTGGTCTATATATTTTTAATGGAAGTGCTAATTCAGCTTTTGGAAGAAATTAGACATGTGTTCATCTTTTTTCTGACAGTGAATTTTAGTTACCCATCGTTAGAGGAACCCCCTCCCCCTCCGCCACCTTCTGGAGACCTTAATGAAAAGAAGGCATTCCAAGAATTGGAGAGTTTTAATGAACATGTATCTGAGCTGGAAGAGACGACAAAAAAAATCAGCATGGAAACTGTAAATGTGCCTAATGGTGTTCCTGGTTCTGGGGTTCCACTTGCTGGGCAGACTATTGCAGTGAAAACCATTCCACAGGTACATGCAGTATATTGTCAGTGTTAGTACAAAGTGTGCACTGTCCTCTCATTCTCCTACTTCAGTAGCTCTAGCTTTAACTGTATTCCTTCCCCCTCTTTCTTTCCTCCCCCCTCCAACGTTTTCCTACCTTCCCAACCTTTGAGGCTGGTATTGACCTGGGCATCTGATGATGTGCAGCCAGCCACTAGGAGGCAGGCAATGGGTCAGTTATTATGTGCATTTTTCCCCCTATTTCTGGAAAAATCACCTGACTGCTCTGTTTTTGTATTTTGCATTGATTGCACAGCTTGACATTGAAAATGTGTAGAGAATTACAGGTGCTATTGTCTAGCCCTTTTCAGCCATATACCTGTAGTTTGTTTTGCACCTGTATTGTACATGAGTTGAATATTTAGTTATCTTGGACCACCTGTTCTGATTATTATTTTGACACATTGTAGATGTCTTTGTACAGTTCTAAATTGCCATGTAATTTATCCAAGTTTGCTGACTACACAAAGCTAGGTGGGAAAGTAAGCTGTGAGGAGGACACAGAGTCTGCAAAGGGATATCGACAGGTTAAGTGAATGGGCAAGAAGGTGGCAGATGGAGTATAATGTGGGGGAATGTGAGGTTATTCACTTTGGTAGGAAGAATAGAAAAACAGAATATATTTTAAATGGTGAGAAACTATTAAATGTTGGTGTTCAGAGAGACTTGGGTGTCCTCATACAAGAAACACAAAGTTAGCATGGAAGTATAGCAAGGAATTGGAAAAACAAATGGAATGTTGGCCTTTATTGCAAGAGGTTTGGAGTAAGGAAGTCTTACTATTGTACAGGGCTTTGGTGAGACCTCACCTGGAGTACTGTGTACAGTTTTGGTCTCCTTATTTAAGGAAGGATATACTTGCCATAGAGGCGGTGCAGTGAAAATTCATTAGATGAATTCCTGGGATGAGGGTTCTCCTGTGAGGAGAGATTGAGTAGAATGGGCCCATATTCTCTGGAGTTTAGAAGAATGAGAGGTGATCTCATTGAAACATGTAAGATTCTTAGGGGGCTTGACAGGGTAGATGCTGAGAGGCTGTTTCCCCTGGCTGGAGAGTCTAGAACTAGGAGGCATAGTCTCAGGATAAGGGATCAGCCATTTAAGACTGAGATGAGGAGGAATTTCTTCACTTGGAGGATTGTGAATCTTTGGAATTCTCTACCCCAAAGGGCTGTGGATGCTGAGTCATTGGATATATTCAAGGCTGATATTGATAGATTTTTGGACTCTAGGGGAATCGCAGGATATGGGGATCGGGCGGGAAAGTGGAGTTGAGGTTGAAGATCATCCGTGATCTGATTGAATGGCGGAGCAGGCTCGAGGGGCCGTATGGCCTACACCTGCTCCTATTTCTGATGGTTCTTTTGTTCTTACTATGCAGACAATTGTTTTTATGTATTTGAACAGATTGATCGAACTAAAAAACCTTCACTGAAACTGCCAGATAGGCCTCAACCCAAATTGGATGTTGCTGCCACAGACAATCTACCTGTTCACAATGGACCAATGATTCCAGATCGGTCAACAAAGCCATCTGTGGAACCACAGAATCTGTTAACTGATGAAGAAAGAAATCAGATCCATGCTGAAGCAGCACTCATTAGTGAGAAGGCTCGAAAGGAGAAAGAACAACGTGAACGAAGGCAGGAAGAGCAAAGAAAAGAAAAGGAGAGTTTAGAAAGAGAAAGGGAAGAACAAGAGCGCAGGGAAAAAGAACAGGGTGAGGAAGAAGAAAAAGAGCTTAAAATAAAAGCAGAGCAAGAGAGGGAGCGCAGAGAAAATGAGGAACAGGGAATTGCGGAACTAGAAGACGGACGACGGAAAGAGGAAGCAGGAAGAAAAAGATTAGCGGAGCAAGAAATGAAATCTCCGGAAGATCAGGGCAAAATTGAAAGTCAGATAAGAGATGAAGTTGACCCAAGGAAAAGTGGAGAGCCACCTGTCTCTGAGCCAGGGGGCAGCGGCACAAATACAGACAAGCAGGTACTTGGAAAAAATAATTACCGTTTAAGTAAGATAGTACTAACAAAGATAAAATTAATGGTTATCATTATCCGTTTTCAAGAGAGCTTAAATGTACCAGTTATAATCTAGTAACGAGTGTTGTCTGTGGAAGTGATTTGTATGTCTATGCCCATGTTTACAGCTCCTCTTCTTCCTTTTGTGACATCTACAATTTTCTAAATTGACTGTTCTCTTCCTGTGTCACTAGGACAGGTTCCAGCTGCAACCGAGAGGCTTCTAATCCCAACTAGTCATCAGTGCCTCTTTGAAACTGGTTGCTGGGATGTTTGAGACTTATGGATGATTGTTTTTATTTTATCCTCTGGCAGTTGCTCAGCACAGGCCCAATGGACCAAAGTCATTACTACTGTACTGTAATTCAGATGATTTGAAAGTTGATAGTTGTAACACAAACTTTGATCATTATGGGGACAAGACAATTTTTCAAAGAATGTTTTAACTTTATTCATGTATAATAATGGACTATTTATAATGAACTATTTCTACATTTATGAGCAGCAAGAAGAGGTTGAAGGGAACCAAGCAAGCAGGGGCCAGAAAGCAAAAATGTTCAAGGAAGGTGAAAGACCAAATGTAAGACTCTCTATTGGTAAAATCTGCCTGTTTGAGTTTTTTAAGCCATATATATTCTATTTGTGTCCCATTGAACAATGCTGTTTGTATGTTAATGCATACAGATAATAAATGTTCCTGTTTTAAAAATATGTATTTCTTGTGATGTGATCAAGTAAATTCAATCTGTTGTAACATCCTGGGTTTGGTTTCAGTTGGTCTGTAAATCAAAAGCCAGTTCTATATTGGCAGTGCAAACAGAGACTTCATTATGTAACAGCCAGGTCAGGTTCATGGAGATCTCAGCCTCTTACATTTTCAGTAGCTCTTCTTGCTACTTGGCCACGAGTAGGAGCTTGGTCAGTCTCTAGTTCAGTGTACAGGCATATCTATCCAATACACCTTTACTCTGGAAGCCCTAAAATGCCCTTTTAACTATATAATTTAACTAAAGGAAAGAACCAATTTTTATCAGAAGAGCAATTGCACCCCAATATTGGATATCACTGATCTGATCCAATTTGAAAAAGTGAGATCACAAGACCTGGTACCAGGGACATCAGTTATGTGGAGAGACTGGAGAAGCTGAGGTGTTCTCCTTTACAGCAGAGAATGTCAAGGGGAGATCTGATCCAGGTGTTCAAAATCATGAACAGTTTTATGCACACAGTTTTATGTTTTTAAGAATATTTTGCTTCCTGCTGTCTGCTCAAAAACTCTACGAATTCTGTGTATTTTGTAGGAATATAGAGACACGTTAACCAGAGCAAGGAGTGAAGAAATGGGACGGACAGTTCCCGGCTTACCACCTGGATGGATGAAGGTACAGTGGTCAAGTTTTGACTTGAGAAAAGTTTAAAAACAGATGGATATTTTCCCCACAGGATTAAATTGCAACTCTTTCCCTCCTAAATCATATAAAAAGTTGCTTGTTTTTCTTTGGAAAAATTGTACATTACTTTAGCCCTCTCCCATTGCTCCCTGCTGTGCCCGATCGGGCACAATGGTGATAGGCAAGGCATCTGTTCCCAACTGCTCACGGTCGGAGTCTGACTGTCTCCTTTTGGGGGAAAAAAGCATAACTGAGATAAAGAATCAACATGTGGAATTGTAACCACCGGCTTCACAGCACAGCTTGTTGGGCCAATGTGCTTTGTCACCAGACATAAGTGGTTATGTTTAATTGCACCAAAATTTCCAATGAAATTAGTATTGGAATGAGGAAATACATTCAAGTTGTGCCTGTAAACTCTGCAGTAAATCTTTTCATTACAGCTGTCTCCTTTGATATTGTGATGGAAAAGAGCAAATATCAATTGTTTAAGTGCAACATTCACCTTGTATTTGCTCCTTTTTAGTTCCTTGATGTGGTGACTGGAACCTACCGTTACTATCATTCACCAACCAACACTGTCCATATGTATCCACCTGAAATGGTTTCGTCAATTACTCCTCCTGCCACCCCTCCAACTCACAAAGCCAAACCACAAAGTGCAACTGATGTCGATGTCCCCAAATTAAAACGCTCATTCTCCTCACCGGATATTGCCCAAGCAATACACGATGAGCAAAGCAAGGTGACAACAAAACTGGTGCCCACAGTCAATCGCGAGACCAAGTAGGTGGTTATTAAATTATTTTCAAAGTCATTAAGCTACTGTGTTTTTTAATATACCCAAAGGCACAAAATATCTCCCATAAAAGTAAGATTGTATTTACTACCTATGTTCTGTGCCCTACTTAGGCCATTGACTTGTTCCCAAGTCTTTGCCATTGCTGCTCTGGACCTGGCACCCAGAAAACCCATACGTGGCCAAGATAAAGGTGTCTGCCCATTCCCCCTGCCCCTAATGACATGCTTTGGCAGACCTCTAGGCTGAGTGATGTTATAAGAGTAAGGTCTATGTGGGAGACTCTGGCTGTGATTCAATGTCCTAATCACTCCACGATGCTGTGTGTTGTTATAACCAGTTAAATCGTGGCAATAATCTTGAATAAGCACAGCCAAACAATTATAAAGAAATTCTCCAAAATCAATTACAAAAGCTGAGCTTTTGCTCACGTTTGTTTACATACTTCAGACAGTAAGTAACCTGTACATTACAAAGTTGCTGAAAAATTAGTGAATATAATTGTGGACCTTGATAATTCTGAAATTAGGCATTAATTATTCCTTGTCCTAAATCAAATGCCTTTTCACCTTCTCAGACCCTCTGGGTACAGCAAAACTGAAATCTCAAGCCCCTCCGCTTCTCAAATCCGAAACTTGAACCCTGTATACGGTGGACTGGGACGAGCTCTGACTGGTCTGCGAAACCTCGGCAACACCTGCTACATGAACTCCATCTTGCAGTCTTTGTGCAACACACCCCGTCTGGCAGAGTACTTCAATAAAAATTACTACCAACAAGATATAAACAGGTAAAAATGAAGAACAACTGTGACACTTGTAAAAGAGGTTGTGGTCTGATGGACCAAGATAGACTCCTGTGGGCACATTAAGGTCTAGAACTTTGCATTGCAATGTCACAAAACATCAAGGGGTTCTGAATTCCCCATTTCATTAAAAGGTTTGGATAGTTGAAGATTGTTATGCTTGTTGGAATGTAGAGATTTTGGTTTATATAGTGTCATAGAGATGTGCCAGACCTAAAGCCAGCCCTTCTCGCACACCCTGTTGACTTCTCATTGTCGCCTCCACCACCCCCCCTCCCTGGGAAAGCTTAAAATCTCAGGCAGAATGGAGGTTATATTCCCCTTCCCGCCTCTTATATCTGGAGTAGTTCTTAATCTTCATTGCAGTCAATGAATGAGTGAATTGTTAATGAGTGTCAATTTCCTGAATTCTTAATCTTTTGACAAATTACACAAACCAGTATTTGTGAGCAGTAACTAATTCCACAATACTGGTGTATTCCTTAATTACCTTTGACACTAGTTAACTGTTTAAATCCACACAGTGCACCTTCTCCATGTTATGTGATCTCCAATTACTGCATTGCACAGGAAGAACTTGGATATCTAAAAAAATACCGGGGATAAAATTACACTGTGTACAGTAACCTCCAGGACAAAGCAGCCCACGTGTGGCACTCCGTCCACTGGCTTAAACACCCACTCCCTCCACCACCGGCGCACTGTGGCTGCAGTGTGTACCACCTACAGGATGCACTGCAGCAACCTGTGAAGGTTTCTTCGACAGTACCTCCCAAACCAGTGACCTCTACCACCTAGAAGGACAAGAGCAGCAGGTGCATGGGAACAACACCACCTGCATGTTCCCCTCCAAGTCACACACCATCCCGACTTGGAAATATATCGCCGTTCCTTCATCGTCGCTGGGTCAAAATCCTGGAACTCCCTTCCTAACAGCACTGTGGGAGAACCTTCACCACACGGACTGCAGCGGTTCAAGAAGGCGGCTCACCACCACCTTCTCGAGGGCAATTAGGGATGGGCAATAAATGCCGGCCTCGCCAGCGACGCCCACATCTCGAGAATTAATAAATTTTTAAAAAGTAATTCAGGCATACACCTCAAGGTTAATAATTTAATGAACATTGATTGAATCACTTGATGGACCTGCAGTCTCAGGGTTCCCTCTGCACCATCTGTTCTATATTTGTACAAAAAGTGCAACCTGGAATCAAAGGGCTATATTACACCTCCATGATTGTGAAGGCCCAAGATTGTCCTGAAGTACCAAAGCAGTGATGGTCACAAGTGCTGATTGTGAAACTCCTGAAGCAGAGCAATTACATAATTCATAGCTAACACAGCACAGAAATTTAAAATGGAAATCTCTGCCTGCTGATTGTATCGGGACTAAATGTTGATACTCCCACCACCCCTCCGCCCTCCCTAAAGGGTATACATGCTGATGTTTGAAGGTTTGGTGTGTAATGTGAATAATTCCAATTTTTTTTTTTGATAGGTCAAATATTCTTGGTCATAAAGGTGAGGTGGCTGAAGAGTTTGGTGTAATAATGAAGTCCTTGTGGTCAGGTCAATATAAATGCATCAGTCCGAGAGACTTTAAGGGACGCATAGGAAAAATAAATGACCAGTTTGCAGGGTATGTGCAGCAGGATTCCCAGGAGCTGCTTCTGTTTTTAATGGACGGACTCCATGAAGACCTTAACAAAGTAAGAGCTGACTGCACTCTGTAGGGGTCTCAATGAATGCAGATATTTGTGAGGTAGTATGGTGAACGTGCAAGTTCTTGATACGAAGTGGAATTCTGCATCTCTGGCATTGTTTAAATGTGGCCTTTTACAGGGAGGTGGGGGTACATTGCAGTAGATAGAGCTAGTAGCGACACAGATCCCATGGGACAAATGGCTGTTTCCTATGCTGTAATTTCTGATTCTATAGTTTTTACATATTTAAAATAGTCTCTCTTCCCAGTTTTGTTTTTCTCTCCTACCCCTAGGCCTCTATCAATGTTTCTCTCTGGGTGCGTTTACACAAGCTTAGACGTTTTAGCTTCATACCAATGCTAAACCTGTAAATCAGATGTTAAGACGCAGCTGGTTCCAGAGTGAAGCTGAACAGGATCCTTTCCTCCGCTGCCCCTCCCCTTTTGTTCCGGTACCAGGTTGGGCACCAACGCTGGATTCCAGCTACATTACCACCATAACTGCAGCAACGGTGTTGATTGACAAATTTTGTAGCCTGTGTGTCCCTGATATGTTCTTTTATCTCAAATGAGCAAGGGAAAACATAATTTACTCAGTTTGCTTTCCTTATCAATGAGTGAACTGGCCAATGCTAAATTTGTTAAATGGAACAGAGCCGGGGGAAGGATCAGCATTAACTGCTCACAGCTGTATCAACTTGCCAGATATACATAATGAAAAGCCTTTCCTGTTAAATCAACAAATAATTTTGTTCTTCATATCTCCAAAGGTTATTACAGCGTAGTGAATTCAGCAATGGCCTGGTGGAACTGTTGTAATTTATTGAAGTTTAGCCACATCTCCTGAGAATAATCTGATTCCGGTCTTTTTGCTAATGAATACAGTGCTTTCTGGGATGTCAATATGAAGATAATATAACTTGTGGGTTTAAACCCAGCTTCATTTGTCACCACTGTGGTAATTGAAACCTCAGCTCAATGCTCCCACTGGCCAGATGTTTAGCCGCCACCGTTGCTGAATCATGTTCAATTTGCTGGTTTTTCAATCAGCTCAGGGAAGAATAAGTACTTCTGGTCTGATGAGACTATTCCAGTATGAGTGTGTTTGGGATTCTGGAGTATTCTGTTTTGAGTATTGCCTTTGCAGTTTTAGAAATGCATGTTTTCTGTTTGTAATTTCCAGTGTAGAATAGTGGATTGCATTCAATTAAATCAAGGATCAGCCAGTATCTAATTGAATGGCGGAACAGGCTTGAGGCTGAATGGCCTCCTGCTGTTCCTATTGCATAGCGATGCCCTAGAGCTGAATACCATGGATCTGAAACAACTATTTAATGTTAAGTATGTCAGCAGTCTGCCTTGTTTTGCTAATGCAACATTCCCATTGCATTGCAAGGGACACTGTGCTGTTAGCCCCTCGGTTTTTTCACATGTAATATATACCAAAGGATGACTAGCTCATTTTTCTCCCTTTTTAACCTCCTGACAGGCTGACAGGAAGAGATACAAGGAAGAAAATAACGATGGTCTGGATGACACGAGAGTAGCAGATCTAGCCTGGCGGAAGCACAAACTTCTCAATGAGTCCATTATTGTGGCTTTATTCCAAGGCCAGTTTAAATCAACAGTACAGTGTCTGACTTGCCATAAAAGATCTCGAACATTTGAGGCCTTTATGTATCTGTCTCTGCCACTTCCATCTTCTAGCAAGTGTTCTCTGCAGGTAAAGTCATCAATTCACCCGAGGTTCGTGGCTGGTGCGTGTGCGTGGATTGTAGTTGGCCTCATTCTAGGGAGTGGGAAATCAGCCAGGATTTCTGCTCCTGATTGCTATCCAGTGATCCCTGACGGAAAGTCTACATGTGATCAGGCTCAGCTGTGGTGCCTCCATAGTTGAATTGCTTGCCATCACTCACTTTCTGGATGTAAATGAAGGATGGCCATTTTGTCAAATCAGTGACTGGAAGCTGCAGGTTATGGAATGACATCTCAGCACAGTCCACTGCCTTCAGGACAGGAGGGAGAAAATTGGAACTGGGATGAAACTTTATTTTTCCACTTCCACTCTTCCCTGCCTCTCCCCCCACCCCACCCCAATGCATTATTCCCTGACCAAGAATTTAGGCAAATAACCTGCTCTAGCTTGTTTTAATACTGTGGTCATACCTTGCCAAATAGTGCCATGGGATTCTTTACATCCACCAGTGTAGGTAGATGGGGTCTTGGTTTAACGTCTCATCTGAAAGATGGCACCTCCGACAGTGCAGCCCTCCCTTCGTACTGCACTGCAGTGTTTGCCTGGATTATGGGATCAATATCTTCACAGGGATAAGGGAGAAAGTTGCTAAAGAAGGGGGAAAACTTCTGGCAAAAATCGTTCATCAAAAACATTCCATGGAGTATTTCTGCAGTGATCATTTCCACTTTGGGATTGCAGAAATGGCTTTACATTCTCTCATGTTTGCTGATTGTTAGGTGTTAATGTGGGATTTAGATCCAAGTAACTTAAATATATTCTTTTGAAAAGATTAGTAAAAGTTGTTATAAGTGGGTTAGCTGCACCAGCCCATGTGTGTGGCCAAGTTCCCAGTCTGTGCTGCTGTGTCTGAGTGGAGGGAAGTGGAGGTTGGGTATTAATCCTGAAATGGGAGTCAGTGAGGCAGCTAATGCCCATTTACAGCAGCACACTAATGCTTTGGGAGCAAGTTACTGCTGGAAAGTGAAAGGTGCTGATCAGAACTCAAATCAACTCTTTAAAAACTGTTGAAAAGAGGTTTTTTGCAACAAAATTCTAAAACTTGATTATTGTAGCAGGTAGAGTTGCTTTTAATCAAAATTATTATTTTCCTTTTGAAGGATTGTCTCAAATCATTTTCCAAAGAGGAGAAGCTCACCGACAACAACAGATTCCACTGCAGCAACTGCAAGGCACACAGAGACTCCACAAAGAAGTTAGAGATCTGGAAACTGCCACCTATCCTACTGGTACACCTGAAACGGTGCGGCTCTTTAATAGGGTATCTGTGGCTCGCTGGGAGATGCAGTGTGTCCCGGGTTCACTCACTGGTCTGTGCTGTTAGCCTGCTCTTGGACAGGCCAGACTGAGCAGTCACTGTCCCCAGACTGGGTGGGGTGGGAGAATCCGCCAAAGATTATGCTTGTGATCACTATCCACTCTTGGAGACTGCACACATGGTTGTCTGGCGAGGACAGGGTTGAGTGGGCTGAGAGTCCATAGTTGGAGACTGCCAGCACTCTCTGTGCTCGCACATGCAGACTGGCTGGGTGGCTGAGGTACTGAGCAGCCAGTGCTTGTGGAATCGCAGCCTTCAGGAGGGATGAGAATTGTTGTATTTTCTCTATCTATATAATCAAGAAGCTGCAGAATGTATTTGAGAGCTGTCCCTCTGCTGCTACCCTCCCTAACAGGCATGAGCACAGCCAAAAGCCCGAATCTGCCTCTGTCCAGTCGATTCTTTGCATGCTGTATCATTGTACTTATCAGCTTATCCTACCAAGTACTGTCTAGTTCTGGATCATAGTATGTTAGAGCACACAACGAGGCTATTTGGCCCATCGTGCCTATGCTGGCTCTTTCAAAGAGCTGTCCAATTAGTCCCATCCTTTTTCCCCATAGCCCTGTAAATGTTTTCCATTCAAGTATTTATCCAATTCCCTTTTGAAAATTATTGAATCTGTTTCCACCACCTTTTCAGGAAGTGCATTCCAGGTCACCATAACTTGTTGCATAAAAAATGTTTCCTTGGGTTCTTTTGCCAATTGCCTTAAATCTGTGTCCTCTGGTTACCAACCCTTCTGCCACTGGAAACAGTTTCTCCTTATTTACTCAATCAAAACCGTTCATGATTTTGAACATCTCTATTCAGAGAAGGGCCAAATGGCCTACTTCTGCTCCTATTTTCTATGTTTCTATCAAATCTCCTCTTAACCTTCTCTGTTCTAAGGAGAACAACCCCAGCTTCTCCAGTCTCCACGTAACTGAAGTCCCCCATCCCTGGTACCATTCTAGTAAATCTCCTCTGCACCCTTTCCAAGGCCTTGACGTCCTTCCTAAAGTGTTGTGCCCAGAATTGAACCAATACTCTAGCTGAAGCCTAACCAGTGTTTTATAAAGGTTTAGCATAACTTCCTTGCTTTTGACTCTCTCTCTATTAATAAAGCCCAGGATCCCACATGCTTTTTTAACAGCCTTCTCAACTTGTCCTGCCACCTTCAAAGATTTGTGTAAATACACCCCCAGGTCTCTCTATTCCTGCACCCCCTTTAAAATTGTACCATTTAACTTTATATTGCCTCTCTTCATTCTTCCTACCAAAATGCACAAGTGTGAAGTGATACAGTAAATTTCACCTGCCATGTGTCTGCCCATTTCACCAGTCTGTCTCTGTCCTCCTGAAGTCTGTTACTATCCTCCACATTGTTTACTACATTCCTGAGTTTCGTCTCCTTTGCAAACTTTGAAATTATACCCAAGTATAGGTCATTAATATATATCAAAAAGAGCAGTGGCCCTAATTCTGACCCCTGGGGGGCACTACTGTATAGGAACAGGCGTAGGCCATTCAGCCCCTCGAGCCTGTTCTGCCATTCAATGAGATCAAGACTGACCTGTGACCTAACTCCATATCCCCGTCTTAGCCCCATATCCCTTAATACCATTGGTTAACAAAAATCTATCAATCTCAGATTTGAAATGAACAATTGAGTAAGCATCAACTGCTGTTTGTGGAAGAGAGTTCCAAACTTCTACAGCCTTTTGCGTGTAGAAATATTTCCTAACTTCACTCTTGAAAGTCCTGGCTCTAATTTTTAGGTTATGTCCTCTAGTCCTAGACTCCCCAACCAGCGGAAATAGTTTCTCTCTATCTACCATAGGTACATAGAAAAGATACAGCACAGAAGGGGGCCATTCGGCCCATCGTGTCCGCGCCGGCTCGAAGAACAACCAGGTGCCTATTCTAATCCCACCTTCCAGCACCCGGTCCGTTGCCTTGCAGCTTACAGCAGTTTAGGTGCAGGTCCAGGTACTTTTTATAAGAGTTGAGGGTCCCTGCCTCTACCACCAATTCGGGCAGCGAATTCCATACACCCACCACCCTCTGGGTAAAAAAGATTTTCCTCATGTCCCCTCTAATCTTTCCGCCAATCATCTTCAATCTATGTCCTCTAGTTCTTGAACTCTCCGCTAGGGGAAACAGGTACTTCCTGTCTACTCTATCTGGGCCCCTCATAATTTTGTACACCTCAATCAAGTCTCCCCTCAGCCTCCTCTGCTCCAAGGAAAACAACCCCAGCCTATCCAATCTCTCCTTGTAGCTGCAATTTTCAAGCCCTGGCAACATTCTTGTAAATCTTCTCTGCGCTCTCTCCAGAGCAATTACGTCCTTCCTGTAATGCGGTGACCAGAACTGCGCACAATACTCCAGCTGTGGCCTTACCAGCGTTTTATACAGTTCCATCATTACATCCCTGCTTTTGTATTCTATACCTCGGCTAATAACGGAGAGCATTCCGTATGCCTTCTTCACAACCTTATCTACCTATACTGCCTCCGTCAGGGACCTGTTTACATGCACTCCAAGGTCTCACTTCCTCTACCCCTCTATATATTCCCATTTACTGCGTATTCCCTTTTACTGTTTGCCCTCCCTAAGTGCATTACCCCACACTTCTCCGGGTTGAACTCCATTTGCCACTTTTCCACCCACTCCACCAACCCATTGATATCTTCTTGGAGTCCACAGCTATCCTCTTCACTATCAACTACATGGCCAATTTTTGTGTTGTCTGCAAATTTGCAATCATGCCCCCTACATTCAAGTCCAAATCATTAATATATACCACAAACAGCAAGGGACCCAACACTGAGCCCTGTGGCACACCACTGGAAATGGATTTCCATTCGCAAAGACACCCATCGACTTTTACCCTTTGTTTCCTGTTACTGAACCAATTTTGGATCCAATTCGCCACATTTCCCTGTATCCCATGGGCTTTTACCTTTCTAACCAGTCTGCCATGTGCGACCTTGTCAAATGCCGTACTAAAATCCATGTAGACAACATCCACTGCACCACCCTCATCAATCCTCCTTGTCACTTCCTCAAAGAATTCAATCAGATTTGTAAGGCATGACCTTCCCTGAACAAATCCGTGCTGACTATCCCTGATTAAACCATGCCTTTCCAAGTGACAGTTTATCCTATCTCTCAGTATTGATTCTAATAGTTTGCCCACCACCGAGGTAAGACTTACCGGCCTATAATTGTTCGGCCTTTCGCTCTTGCCCTTTTTAAACAATGGTACTACGTTTGCAGTCTTCCAGTCCTCCGGTACCTCCCCTGTATCTAGTGAGGATTGGAAAATGATCCTCAGAGCATCCGCTATTTCCTCCCTGGCTTCCTTCAATAGCCTAGGAAACAATCCATCCAGCCCTGGTGACTTATCAACTTTCAAGGATTCCAGTCCCTCTAGTACTTCCTCTCTCGTTATGTTTACCTTATCCAGTATTTCATACCTCTCCTCTTTAACTACCACGTCTGGATCATCCCTTTCCTTTGTGAATATGGAGACAAAATATTTATTTAAAATCCTATCCTCATCCTCTGCTTCTACACACAAGTTAACCTTATCATCCCTGATAGGTCCCACCTTTTCCTTAGCTATCCTCTTGTTCTTAATGTACTGATAAAACATCTTTGGGTTTTCTTTAATCTTACTGGCTAATATTTTTTCATGCCCTCTCTTTGCTTTCCTTATTTCCTTTTTTACGTCATCCCTGTACTTTCTATACTCCCCTAGGCTTTCTGCAGTATTTAGTTTTCTGTGACAGTCATAAGCTTTCTTTTTCTGCTTTATCTTGCCCCGTATACTTCTAGACAACCAGGGGGCTCTAAGTTTGGCGGTGTCACCCTTTTTCTTTGAGGAGACGTGTCTGCATTGTACCCGTAGAATTTCACTTTTTAGTGCCTGCCACTGGCTTGCCACTGATTTCTCCAAGTAGTTGTGTCCAGTCCATTTCTGCCAAATCACCTCTTAGTTCTGTAAAATTTACCTTCCCCCAATTTAAAACATTTACTCCTGATTTAACTCTGTCCTTTTCCATAATAATGCTAAAACTAACTAACTGAATTGTGGTCACTATCCCCAATATGGTCACCCACTGTCACTTCACCCACTTGCCCTTTCGCTATTCAGGGGTCTATAGTTCACTCCTAGTAGTGTGACTGCCCCTTTTTTATTTCTTAGCTCAACCCATATGGCCTCGATTGATGATCCATTTAGCAAATCATCCCTTCTCACAACTGGAATTGATTCTTTAACCAATAATGCTACCCCCCCCCCCTCCTTTTTTATCACCCACTCTATCCTGCCTGAAAACTCTATATCCAGGGATACTGAGCTTCCAATTATCCCCCTCTTTAAGCCAGGTTTCCGTTATAACAATGATATCATGCTGCCATGTGTCTATCTGTGCCCTTAGCTCATCTGCTTTGTTTGTAATACTCCTTGCATTGAAGTATATACCTTTTAACCCTGTCAAATTCCTGTGCTGAACACTATTTAACCTTTTGCTTCTTTTGCCTTTGAGTTGCTAACTACGTCACTAACTGCTTTTCTACTTCCCGTTTCCTGGTCTGAATTTGTCCTATCTGTACCTGCCCTTTGGTTCCCATCCCCCTGCCATACTAGTTTAAACCCTCCCCAACAGAACTAGCAAATGTCCCCGCGAGGATATTGGTCCCGGTTCTGCTCGGGTGTAACCCGTCCGGCTTCTACAGGTCCCGCCTTTCCCAGAATCAGTCCCAATGCCTCAGGAATTTAAACCCCTCCCTCCTACACCATCTCTCAAGCCACGCATTCATCTGGTCTATTCTCCTATTTCTGCTCTCACTAGCATGTGGCACTGGGAGTAATCCTGAGATTACTACCTTAGGAAATAAATTAAAAAGCAGGATCTCTAACTCCCTATATTCTGTTTGCAGGACCGCATCCCTTTTTTTACCGATGTGGACCATGACCTCTGGCTGTTCACCCTCCCCCTTCAGAATGTCCTGCAAATGATCCTTGACCCTAGCACCAGGGAGGCAACATACCATCCTGGAGTCACGTCTGCGGCCGCAGATACACCTATCTGTTCCCCTTACGATGGAATCCCCTATCACTATTGCTCTCCCATTCTTTTTCCTCCCCTCCTGTGCAGCGGAGTCACTCGTGGTGCCACGGTCTTGGCTCTTGCTGCATTCCCCTGATAAGCCATCTCCCCCAACAACATCCAAAGCAATATATCTGAGAGGGAGATGGCCCCAGGGGACTCCTGCTCTACCTGCCTAGTCCTTTTACTCTGCCTGGTGGTCACCCATTTCCTTTTTGCCTGCGTAATCTTTACCTGCGGTGTGACCACCTCACTGAACGTGCTATCCACCATAATCTCAGTATCGCGGATTCTCCACAGTGAATCCACCCGCAGCTCCAGCTCTGAAATTCGGTTAGCCAGTAGTTGCAGCTGGACACACTTCCTGCACACATGGTCGCCAGGGAGACTGGTAGTGTCCATGACTTCCCACATAGCGCAGGAGGAACATGCCTGATCAGTTCCCCTTAATATCTTGAAAACTTCAATCAAATCACCCCTTAATCTTCTAAACTACAGGGAATACAACAAGTTTGTGTAATCTCTCGTAATTTTAACCCATGGAGTCCAGGTATCACTCTAATAAATCTACGCTGCACTCCCTCGAAGGCCAATATATCCTTCCTAAGGTGCGGTGCCCAGAACTGCTCACAGTACTCCAGGTGCGGTCTAACCAGGGTTTTGTATAGCTGCAGCATAACGTCTACCCCCTTGTATTCTAGTCCTCTAGATATAAAGGCCAGCATTCCATTAGTGTTTTTGATTATTTTCTGTACCTGTCCATGAAATTTTAATGATCTATGTACATGGACCCCTAAATTTCTTTGGATCTGCACTGTTTTGAGCTTTTCACCATTTAGAAAGTGCTCTGATCTATCTTTTTAGGTCCAAAGTAGACGACCTCACACTTGCCTACATTGAAATCCATTTGCCACAGTTTTGCTCATTCACTTAATCTATTAATAACTCTCTAATTTTATGCTTCCATAAAGAGTGCAGCGAAGGTTCACCAGACTGATTCCTGGGATGGCAGGTCTGTCGTACGAGGAGAGATTGGGTCGACTCGGCCTGTATTCACTCTAGTTTAGAAGAATGAGAGGGGATCTCATTGAAACATGTAAAATTCTGACCGGGCTGGACAGACTGGGTGCAGGGAGGAAGTTTCCCCTGGCTGAGGGTGGGGGGGGGGGGTCGGGTCTAGAATGTGGGGTCACAGTCTCAGGATACGGGGTAGGACATTTAGGACTGAGATGAGAAGACATTTCTTCACTCAGAGGGAGGTGAACCTGTGGAATTCTCTACCACAGAAGGCTGTGGAGGCCAAGTCACTGAATATATTTAAGAAGGAGCTAGATAGATTTCTAGACATAAAAGGCATCAAGGGGTATGGGGAGAGAGCGGGAATATGGTATTGAGATAGAGGATCAGCCATGATCATATTGAATGGCGGAGCAGGCTCGAAGGGCCGAATGGCCTACTCCTATTTTCTACATTTCAATGATTCTACGCTGCTCCTTATAATGCTGCCTATCTTTGTGTCATCAGCAAACTTGGATATGTGGCTCTCTATCCTGCCATCTAAGTCGTTAATAAATACAGTGAATAGTTGAGGCCCCAACACAGATCCCTGAGAGACGCCACTAGTCACATCCTGCCAATTTGAGTACCTGCCATTATCCCTACTCTCTGTCTCCTGCCGCTCAGCCAATTTCCTAACCAGGTCGATAATTTGCCCTCAATTCCATGAGCTTCAAAACTTTAGCTAACAGTCTCTTATGTGGGACTTTATTGAATGCCTTCTGGAAGTCCATATAAATAACATCCACAGACATTCCCCTGTCCACTACTTTAGTCACCTCTTTCAAAAATTCAGGTTCGTCAGACATGACCCACCCTTTACAAATCCATGCTGGCTCTCTCTGATCAGCTGAAAATTTTCAAGATGTTCAGTCACTCTCTCCTTAATTATAGACTCTAGTAATTTCCCCACAACAGATGTTAGGCTAACTGGTCTATAATTCCCTGGTTTCCCTCTCTCACCTTGCTGAAATAGCGGAGTGACGTGTGCAATTTTCCAATCTAGAGGGACAGTTCCTGAATCTAGAGAACTTTGCAGATGCCTTAACTATAATCTTTCAATGTGCTCACCTACTTCCTTTAAAACCCTGGGATGGAAACCATCTGGTCCTGGGGATTTGTCACTCTTTAGTGCCATTATTTTCTTCATTACTGTTAATTTGCTTATGTTAATTATGGTGAGTCCCCAACCCTGATTCAAAATTAGTTTCCTCGGGGTGTCCAGCATGCTATCCTCTTCCTCTACTGTAAATACTGACGCAAAGTAATTATTTAACATGTCCGCCATTTCCTTATTTTCATTTACAAAATCACCATTACCAGTTTTTAAGGGGCCCACATTGCTCTTGACCACTCTCTTTCCTAATATAATTGTAAAAAAGTGTTGATTTTGGTATCCCTTGTAAGTTTCTTTTCATACTTTTTGTAGCTTTTACTATCTTCCCTCCAGTCTGAAAGACAACAGTTAACCACTACTCTGCTTTCTGTCCTTTAGCAAATTTTGTATCCACGCTGCCACTGTCCCTTTTAATCCCATGGGATTAAAAATTTTCCTTCAAGTCTATTATGTGAGACTATTATATATCTCACTTCTCCTCTGGTTTTCATCACAGATTCTCTTATGAAGGAAGATGGAAACAGAAGCTACAGACAAATGTTGACTTTCCGTTAGAGAATCTGGACCTGTCGAACTATGTTATTGGCCCCAAGAACAATGTGAAAAGATACAATTTATTTGCAGTGTCGGTAAGTAACTACATTATCACTCTGTTTAATAAATTCTCAATTTTCTTCAGTCATGGTTAAGTAGTTAGCAGAGCTGTAGGGAATTGTCTTATAAATCTCAGATTAAAGACTGCGGAAACACTGGCGACCAGTGTCCAATCTGATTTGTAGGTGGTTGAATGCATCGGGGTGATAACTTAAGAATTCTGCCTGCTTAACATCGGAGGGCTTGGCCTATTATTAGGCACAGCTTTTTATTCTCTCTTTCAGTGTTTTAAAATAAAGTTGCCTGTGGTGGTGGCTGGTTTGCGATGAGACCAATGTCAGAATTAGGAAATTCACCTAGAATGTGCTGGAAATTAGACTGGCTACATCAGGCTTCAAGTTTCTGCTAAAATTCATTTGTATAATCTCAAAAGTGACATCTTCCGTAAACCATTGCAATCGGGCAGTGTAACAGAACATTTTTTTCATTCCATTTGAAAAGTATTCCTTGATGTATCTAAGAGCAGTAACTGGTGCAGTTTTATTAATACGGCTGAAAATAGGATAATCACCAAAAATAAGCATTTTTAACAAGGGTGCACAGTCCTCCATCTGTGAGTAACCTGATTTAAAATCTCTGAAAATGATTTAAAGAAACTATCTGAACCATTTAATAGTTTCATTGGTGTACACTAGTCAGTTTCTTATTAAAAAATGTTTAATTTATTATGATAAACTTTGAAAACGTGCCGACAAGCGCCTGTGCGCCTCAGGAAATTAACCCAATTTGAAGAGCTTCCCAAACCATCACAATTGGCAGAATCTCGCCGTGTTGACCTGGGGATGGGGCCTGATCCAGGTGAATTGAATTGTGAACCAATTGTAAAAGATTGGGTGTAACTCACTCATGTTTAAAATTCCCCGATCTTTAGCGCTGGTTTGGCCGATTGTGCTTAGATTATTGGTTAAATGAGCTGAAAAGCTGCCTCCATCTGGTGATGTGTGTATGATGTTGCCAGGGTACCAGTATTCCTTTATAAACCGGGAGAACCCAGGATCTTTTTTAGACATGGACTTTTTCAGGAAGACCCACCTTGTGTGTGAAATGGCGGCTCCTTCACTTTCCTGGGGCCTGTACTCTCAAGTTTTGCACACTAAACTTGTTTACTGAGTGAGGAGTCATGTGTTCTGGTTAATTGGTAGTCTCACTACTGTAGAAGTGTGAGGGGAATATTGCTACAGCTGTTGATTAGCCAACTTTGTCATTCCTGCTCAGACTTTTGTGAAAACAACCAGAGGAACATTAAGGCCAGCCAGCCAGCATTTGAAATCTGCACAAAATAGTGTTATTGAACCTTTCAAAAAAGGGAAACATTCCCCCATAATGAAGTCTCTTAAACCCTGAAAATGGACAGCTCAGTAACTTAGGGACCTCATTGGCTATCTTGAAGCAGTTGATATTAATCATGGTTTAATTATTTTTCATTTGTATAGAACCATTATGGAGGACTGGATGGAGGGCACTATACAGCTTACTGCAAGAATGCTGTGAAACAGCGCTGGTTCAAATTCGATGATCATGATGTTTCAGAGATATCTGCTTCTTCAGTGAGGTCATCAGCAGCCTACATTCTCTTCTACAGCTCGTTGGAGCTGCGTGTGGCCGACTTGGCCACGTAGCACGGTTCAGTGTGGAGAATTTCCAAAATGATGCTCCGCCTGATTGCACCGATGTTATTTCGGACTAGCCGTGTTGGGCATGAGGGCAGACTGGTAGCCTATACAGCTGTAGCATTGTAACACCAGACCGTACCTGGATAGTCTGTCCTTTGTACTTTAATGAGTATACCAGAAAATAGGGGTTTTAGTTGTGTAACCAGTTTAACAATGCCTACTAGAACGATTACAAGAATATCAAATATCCCTTTCACTGATGAACCAAGTTTGTAGTTTGCAACAATTTCACGAGTCAGAACTCGTAGCAGTAAAGATCTTGTGATGGGCAACGTGAGACGAGTACTAGTACGATTCTCTTAATGATTTGTTCCTGTTGTAATGGCCTTTCTATGTTCGCTATAGTGAATCTGTATTGTGAAAATAACCAGGAGTAATCTGAATGGATGGGAATGTATCTGTACATAATGACTGCAGACTTGCACAAAAATGTGTATGTGTATATAATATATAAATAGTTTTAAAAAGTAATGGTACTTTTATTTGAAGTAACCTTGCATATATTTCTAGAGGAGGTGCTTAAATGAAGATGTAACTCTGCTGCACTTGATCTCAACCAAAAGTTACATTTTCAGACTTTTGCAAATTTATCCAAAATCTACTTTACTTTAAAATGAGATCTGAACAACCTGTATGATTTGTTAATGAAGATGATGGTTGACTTGCTTGTTTTTGGGGTTTTGCACACTGGTACAGATGTTACTGTGTCACTGTAGCTATTGCAAAGAGATCCTTTACTCATTTGCAGTTCCTTTGTAGCAGATGTGGCTGCAGATAGAAGATGCTTGAGTGGAAGAATGTGAGCTTTCTGCTGGGTTCCCATCTCTCCAACTACCCTACTTCTGCCTGCTTTTCATGGGTTAATATTAACAGGTGCCATTATGTTTTCCAAGAGTTTGTTGAAATCCCTGTTTCCTCCTGTTGGCCTTTATCTCGAGGGCTGGAATACAACAGTGGAAGTTATGTTACAGTTGTACAGAGCTTTGGTTAGACCCCATCTGGAGACTGCATTCAGTTCTGGGCACCGCACAGGAAGGATATATTGGCCTTTGAGGGGGTTCAGTGCGGATTCACCAGAATGATACTGGGCTAAAAGGGTTACATTGCGAGGACAGGTTGCACAGACTAGGCTTGTATTCCCTGGAATATAAAAGATTAAGGGGTGATCTAATTGAGGTGTTTAAGATGATCAAAGGAGTTGATAGGGTAGATAGAGAGAAACTATTTCCTCTGGTGGGGAGTCCAGAATAAAGGCCTAATAAAATGTGAAGTCAGAAAGCACTTCTTCCCACAAGGGTAGTGGAAATCTGGAACTCTTTTTACCCCCTGGCCTGGCTGGGGTCATTACTAATCTCAGTTTTGAAATTTTCAGGTTTTTGTTAGGCAAGGATATTGAGGGTTACAGAACCAAGATGGGTAAATGGAGTTAAGAGACAGATCAGCCCTGATCTAATTGAATGGCTGCCTCGTCCCCATCTTCCTTAGTGTTTCCTTTACATCACCATGCCTGAGATCAGAAATTCAAGAAAGCAGAGTAATATACCAAGCACTGCTCTGCTTGAAGTTTGGCCTCTGCCATCAACTGAAAAGGATTTTGCTGCCGTCCTCCCCAGCTTATGAAAGTTTCTGATCTGTTTGCTTGGACCAGGCCCCGCAGTGGAGGATCCTTCTCTCTGTAAATGCCCACGAGTTCATTGACTGTTTTCTTGCCTGTAGGCCAATTTCTGTTAAAGCCGCTTGTATTTTTCTTAGCATTATATGGCTCTGCCCACAAGTATACAGTCAACACAGGATGAAATGTAATAGCTGATTTCAATTAAACAATCCAAGCAATTAATTTGAAAACACATACATTGAACTGAGTTTATGAGCTAAATTCTTGTTCGTGAATGTCTGTCTAGAAATACCAGCATGTTTACTGCAGAATTCATTCAGGTCTGTTGCACTATGAAAAAGATTAGCACTGCCACTTTAATTTGGCAAATACATGGGGAAAGAAACAAGTACCAAAGCAGAGTGGTTTTTCATTTGACTTTGACTTTCTGTTGCTAATATGACTCCTCCCCCTCCCCGGGCTAACTTACGTATTCCAACATTAACAGACTACAGGGGAAGAGTTGCCATCACATCAAGAAGTTAAACTCTGAGACTAACTTTACATCTTCTGCACTGCAATAGAACTCCTGACTAGATCTAAATTTTATTTTGAGGCTCCCACAATTTTCTATTCCTACTTTAACCCCTCTTAATGAATGTGGTTAAACAGTCCAGTGGAGTTAACTATATGCAATGGAGAAATTAAATATTTCACAAAGTTTAAAATGTTATCAAATGTGACATTTGAATTACTCATTTGAAAATCATTATTAAACTTTCATATTAAACATGAACACTAATGTTGTCCTTCCCTGAATTATTTTCAGCACCTCTAACTTATAAATACAGTAACAACTAGACATTGTTCCATGTGTGATCCCACGATTGGTTTACAGAACATGAGCATCACTTCCCTCCACCTATTTCTGCGTCTACTACATTTTATTTGCCTTTAAAACTCTACCACACTGGCAACATTTTAATGTTTAATCAACATTGGGATTTTTTTCCTGACTTATGTAATGAGATGTCTTATTTTGCAGTTGTTATTTTAGTCATGTATTATTTCACATTTCTCTATTAAATACCATTTGTGATTCAATCGTCCATTTGCTAAGCTTATGTAGTTCTCTTTTCTTTGCTCCTATTTGTTAAACGCCCTGCTTTTCCATTCCTGTTAATACCAGCTTCAGCTGTTCTACTTTTGCCTACATACTTACACATCTTGTGACGTTGTGCATGCAGATTGCAGGGTGTGCACGCAGTGCATGGGTGTGTGGAGCTTGAGGCTGTGAGCCATGTGGTTTTGGTTTTGTTTGATCTTGGCCCCTAAGTTTCAGTTGTGCTGGGGGAAACCTGAGGTCCTGGCCCATGTTGATCAGTGTGGTCTTGTTGGGTTGGCTAGTGTCCTTTTATGGGGTTTCACCAGGGTGCTGCTTTAGCTTTTCCTTCCTGTGTTGAGTGCTTTTCCCTTCCTGGGGGTAGTTTGGAGTTCTGTTATGAAATTCCAAGCTTCCTTGCACTTGTCCAATTGCAGGTGAAGGATGAATATCACCTGTTCTATGGGGAGTGATTGTCCAGAAAGTAGTTGTATGAACCGTGTTCCTGGGTTCTGTGGAATGCTCCATTATGGTTTGATAGGGTGGGGACAAGGCACGAGGGAATGTGTGCAAGATGAAAGATTTTGGGATTAATCCCTGAAAAACTTCACTAGTCTCAGCTGCTCAATTGGACCTACTCATTGATTAAGCATTATACTTTCCTGTTATTTAGCCAGTTAACTAAACGACTCTATGCTCCGAGCTCTCTCTAGCCATTTTACCCTAAAAAATCTGATGTAAATTTAAAATAACCTGACCTTCCTAAACTCATTGGGTTTAAATTATTGCCTTTATAGTTGCTTTATTTAGTCTGATATTTGGCATCTGAATAGGAAAATATTCCCGATGGAACTAGCCTTGTTTTTCCCAACAAAATAGTAGGAGCTATATTCCTGGTGCTGAATACACTTCTCATGAAATGATTATAACCAAACGTTCTCATGGTAGTCCCCAGTTCCCCTCCAGAAATCAACTGAGTGACAGTCATAATGATGGTCGTATGAAACAGATGTGCTGTGCAGATTGTACCTAAAATCTCCACTATTGGTCTTTCCCTGCTCCCTGCCACCTCACTATGGGATGCTAACCCAGCCAGCCCTGTCTAGTCACATGGAGGGGTTCAAGATGTGACGAATTAAAAGATAGAGTGGGACATCATTATTTTAGTGAAGGATATGTATTGATGCTGCAGTTATCTCTGTATTTGGCTCACTATTATGATGGAGTACATAATACTGCAGCATTTGTGAATGGGCAATCATCTTGAATCAGAGACAGCACAGTTCATCTTTGGTAAATGGGGTCATGCAGAAATAGAGGTGATAATAGCACAGAGTTCAATGGTCCTTTGAGATTGTGTGTGTGAAAGGACTGCTACTGTCTCCTTGTATTCACCATCATTTCACAAGATCCCAGCAGAACCGACAAAAGAAGAATTAACTCTGTACTGGCTGACAAAGTTTTGGTTCTTGGATTGCTTTGAATTCCGTGTCCATCAAGTCATTCAGATCTCACTGATGGGATCTGTTGCCTGAACTGGAGGACCAAATATGGCAGAACAGCCTCGATTACTGGTGTGGCTCTCGAGACGACCACTCCAAAGTTTTCTTTAAACTTCCACACCATTGTGGTTGGCTTATGGCTAAGTAAGTGAATGCACTGTCTGAAGTGGCTTGAATTTTACAGGGCAGGCTCAACTCTGCTTTCCTAAGTTAGCCAGTCTCATCTGGGCACCAGGGCAGCATCAGAAGTAAAACTGCGAGAAGACTCTTTAATGGGAGCGATACGATTGCATTATAAATCACAGAGCCCTGGGGAATGCAAAGTGGTCAATGAAGCTTATATCAGAGTTATAAAGAGAGATGTAGTATCACCATTTAGCTAAGTGCTGTGGTACATCCTAAAGATGAGATATATGATGTGTTGGGTACGATATTTAATAGGAAATAGTTATTTGTTTGTAAAGTTATCGAATCCTAGGATTCCTGTTGGCCACTGCCCACACCCCAGCTGCAGCCCTAGAGAAAAGGTAATCTGGTCATAGCCTTTGCAAATACCACTCCAAGGAAGGCATCCACTGTTACCTGGAGGGATAACTCTCCTTGGGATTTCCTCCTGCCTCGTTAACCACGTCACTGTGGGAGGCAAGCTGATGGTCAGGTGAGTGATCAGTTATTGCTCACATTTCCACTGCCTCCGGGACATGATGCAAAATTCAGTTACTCGGGTGTAAATCACACTTCCTGTGATGATGATGAATTGCTTGTTGCCCTGAAGCTGCCTGCTTTGTAATAGAAGTGCATCAGATCACACACTGCACCAAAGACCATTTGCAGAAGAGATTCCTTTAATCCATGGGACAGAGTGTACTTAGGACAATAACAGATAAAATAACAGCATATGAATTATCAAAAGTTAGAATTAATTACATAATTTATATTGAGTGCTGCTTCTTGGGCAAGTACAGAATGAAAACAGGATCATAGGGAAACAGTTTATTGTTGTAGCCTGTCTGAGATGTAATTACTGAGCCCACTGAAAATTCACGCAATTATAAAAAAGAACATAGGCAGCTGGAGACTGGATCTTCTGCTCCGATATGTTGGTCACTTTCGAATCATTGAACTCGTGCCAGTTCTGCGTTACTGGATTCTTGCAGTAGGCTGTGTAATGACCACTGTCTAAAGTGCCTGTATGATTCTGTGGAGAGAGAAAGGGTCACAGAAATTCACCCTGACTCCATACGTACATTGTAATTATAGAAACAATCAGTGGGGCTCAAACTATAAATGATATTTTTTTAAATTAACATCTGACACAATGACCTTGATGGGACAGTGATCCAAAGGAATATGTACTTGATCTTTAGACGTTTAGTTCCCCCTTCGGTGTCAAATGAGTGAGAATCAAGTGGCCTCATTTATATTCCTCACTCAGAGAGAGGGAGAGGGAAAATGACTGCTTCCAGTCCTGCTGCAAGCCTCACTACCCAACCCCCTCCGGCTGTGAGAGTTCCCAACAGTGACTCACCCTCCAAATCTTCCTTTCTATTGAAAAGTATCCAACCTACTGTGTGGCCCCCCGCTACTGACAGCACCCAAGAATGACTGTGTGGTATAATTGTACCCTACCCCCTGTAGCCCGGGTGCAATATACCAACATGTGGGGTGCTGATAAAGGGTTTTATAAAATGTTACATTAACCATTGTAACATAGTTCAGAAAAGAGAATTGTTCTCAGAAACAAAACTACAATCGTCATTTTCAAGACCGACCTCCCTCAGTCATTCTTCCCTTGTTTCCACTTCATGTCATGGTCCTGCTCTGAGCCATTACTGTGATGGGGTCAATTCCTAATGGATTTGAGATGGAACCTCCCCTAATCCAACATATCCAACATACTTCATCCATAACTTTATCCCTTTCTTCCCTTTGTTCTCAGGATCTGTAGGTGTGGAGAGGGGGGGTTTCTGTGGGTGTGGAGAGGGGGGGTTTCTGTAGGTGTGGAGAGGGGGGGTTTCTGTGGGTATGGAGAGGGGGGGTTTCTGTAGGTGTGGAGAGGGGGGGTTTCTGTGGGTATGGAGAGGGGGGGTTTCTGTCGTTATGGAGAGGGGGAGTTTCTGTAGGTATGGAGAGGGGGGGTTTCTGTGGGTATGGAGAGGGGGGGTTTCTGTAGGTGTGGAGAGGGGGGGTTTCTGTCGTTATGGAGAGGGGGAGTTTCTGTAGGTATGGAGAGGGGGGGTTTCTGTAGGTATGGAGAGGGGGGGTTTCTGTAGGTATGGAGAGGGGGGGTTTCTGTAGGTGTGGAGAGGGGGGGTTTCTGTAGGTATGGAGAGGGGGGGTTTCTGTAGGTATGGAGAGGGGGGGTTTCTGTAGGTATGGAGAGGGGGGGTTTCTGTAGGTATGGAGAGGGGGGGTTTCTGTAGGTGTGGAGAGGGGGGGTTTCTGTAGGTGTGGAGAGGGGGGGTTTCTGTGGGTATGGAGAGGGGGGGTTTCTGTGGGTATGGAGAGGGGGGGTTTCTGTCATTATGGAGAGGGGGAGTTTCTGTAGGTATGGAGAGGGGGGGTTTCTGTAGGTATGGAGAGGGGGGGTTTCTGTCGTTATGGAGAGGGGGGGTTTCTGTGGGTATGGAGAGGGGGGGTTTCTGTAGGTATGGAGAGGGGGGGTTTCTGTAGGTATGGAGAGGGGGGGTTTCTGTAGGTATGGAGAGGGGGGGTTTCTGTAGGTGTGGAGAGGGGGGGTTTCTGTAGGTATGGAGAGGGGGGGTTTCTGTGGGTATGGAGAGGGGGGGTTTCTGTAGGTATGGAGAGGGGGGGTTTCTGTGGGTATGGAGAGGGGGGGTTTCTGTAGGTGTGGAGAGGGGGGGTTTTTGTAGATATGGAGAGGTGGGTTTCTGTAGGTGTGGAGAGGGGGGTTTTTTGTAGATATGGAGAGGTGGGTTTCTGTAGGTGTGGAGAGGGGGGTTTTTTGTAGATATGGAGAGGGGGGGTTTCTGCAGATCCCTCGAGCCTGCTCTGCCATTTGATTAGATCATGGCTGATCTGATTGTGACCCTACTTTCCCGTCTACCTACTATAACCTTTGACTCCCTTGTTAATCAGGAATCTATCTAATTCAGCCTTAAAAATATTCAATGACCCTGCCTCCACCGCTCTCTGGGGAAGGGAGTTCCACAGACTCACGACCCTCTGAGAGAAAAAATTTCTCCTCATCTCCGTCTTAAATGGGAGACCCATTATTTTTAAACTGGATATCTATTCTGCACCCTCTCGAAGGACTGCACATCCTTCCTAAAGTGCTCAGAATTGGACACAATACTCCAGTTGTGGTCGAACCAGTGTTTTATAAAGGTTCATCATGACTTCCTTGCTTTTGTACTCTATGCCTCTATTCGTAAAGCCAGCATCCTGTATGCTTTTTTAGCCACTTTCTCAACCTGCCCTGCCACCTTCAACGATTTGTGCCCATAAACCCCCAGATCTCTCTGTTCCTGCACCCCCTTTAGAATCCATTAACAGATCTTTGGAAAGGACGCCTCCTCTCAATTGATATTAATATTTCTGAAGCTGACAAGCGATTGGGAAGGAAAAGTGAGGTCCAATTGCCGGCAGTAGATTGAATTACATCACTTACCACAACAGCATAGAGATGATACTTCAGCTGTTGAGTTGATGGGGAGGTTGTATATTGGGATAGATCGAGATCTTCGAGTGGAAAGGTCACAGTACTGGTCAATTTTCTATTACCGTGATCATCAGATTCAAAGCTAGCAGGAGAGAGAGGGAATTCTGGATGATTAATTATATTTTTTTATGATTCCGAACGCTTATGTCACAAACAGAACCAATCAGGCAGAACAAAGATCGACAGACTGAGCACCCAGTGAAGGGTCGGGATTGGTGGACTGAGCACCCGGTGAAGGGTCGGGATTGGTGGACGGAGCTCCCGATGAAGGGTCGGGATTGGTGGACTGAGCACCCGATGAAGGGTCGGGATTGGTGGACTGAGCACCCAGTGAAGGGTCGGGATTGGTGGACTGAGCACCCAGTGAAGGGTCGGGATTGGTGGACGGAGCTCCCGGTGAAGGGTCGGGATTGGTGGACTGAGCACCCAGTGAAGGGTCGGGATTGGTGGACTGAGCACCCAGTGAAGGGTCGGGATTGGTGGACGGAGCACCCGGTGAAGGGTCGGGATTGGTGGACGGAGCACCCGATGAAGGGTCGGGATTGGTGGACGGAGCTCCCAGTGAAGGGTCGGGATTGGTGGACGGAGCACCCGGTGAAGGGTCAGGATTGGTGGACTGAGCACCCAGTGAAGGGTCGGGATTGGTGGACTGAGCACCCAGTGAAGGGTCGGGATTGGTGGACGGAGCACCCGATGAAGGGTCGGGATTGGTGGACGGAGCTCCCGGTGAAGGGTCAGGATTGGTGGACGGAGCACCCGATGAAGGGTCGGGATTGGTGGACGGAGCTCCCGGTGAAGGGTCGGGATTGGTGGACGGAGCTCCCGGTGAAGGGTCGGGATTGGTGGACGGAGCTCCCGGTGAAGGGTCGGGATTGGTGGACGGAGCTCCCGGTGAAGGGCAGCGAAATCCCTCCAGATGTGAACAGCAAATGGGCGGGACAGTTCCCTCCCAAACTGCTACAGCTCATCTGGCAGTCAGTAGTTTTACTGCCTGAACTGCTCAAAACTTTACTCCTGGGAACAGAGATAATAAATAAAATATTCACAATAAAGTGGATCGTGATATTTCGGGAAAGTTTTCTTCACCTAAAAGCTCCTTCACGGTGTCCAGTTCCACAGATTGCCCTCAGATTCCTCACTTAGGGTGAGTCAATTCCATCAGCAATGACCATTTGGAGAGTCTGTATCGACCCGCCCGGGGGGAGTGTCCTGCCGGGTTGATGCTCAGCAGCTGTCGCAGCAAAAAATAATCCAAGTTCCAGTTGAGCAGTTCAGTGTTTCCCTCCTCCCAGCGGCCAGTTACAGAACAGAGAATTGGCAGCCATCTCTCATCAAACAAGTGCAGTAAGAAGTGACTTAGTTTGTGGTAACATATTATAAAAGCTGCATTGCCTGATTGGTCAAAGCACCTGTTGTATGTAAATGTTAAAAATTATGAAACTAAAACTAAAGAAAAGGAAGTCTTTCTATAACATTAACTTTGGAACAAAGGAGCCAGTCTGATAAATGGCACCTGGGCAATGAGTTCCTGCACTCACCGTTTCAGATGGATGATGATAATATCAGGTGCTTTCAACAGCTGGATACTTTCTGTCTGATCTTGCTTCCTCCCACAAAAGGAGCAGAAAGGCTGGTCCCTTGAGCTGAGGATCTCTTCTTTAAAGAACAGTCTGAGACAATCCTAACAAACAGCAGAATTATAATCCCTCACTCTGACCCAACAACCCCTCCCTCCAAATACAGCAAGTGTTGGAGACTGGGACACACTTCCACTGTGGGGAGGGGAATTTCCTGCTCTCCCACAATAACTTCAGTGGATGAGCCACTGACTCTCCGGAGACCATTGGGAGATTCAGCCCCAGGAGTTGGGCTGCCCTTCCTGCAGACCCTTTCCCAGCAATGCTAACCCACTGCATCCAAACACAGCACCAGGCTGACCCCTGAACTCACAAATCCCATCAGGCACCAGGCACTGTGCTAACCTGGTACCCAGGAGACACACCACCCGAGTCTCCTAGAAAGGGAAACCTGCCACTGTGACAAATACTAGCTCTGCACAAGGGTATTTGTAAAGGAATCTCCACATAGGTTCAATCCAATCTACAAACAGCAAGTTTGACCTCCCTGGGTTTTGTGTTATTACCAGAGAAAGGACGTAAAGAGCTGAATAACACTCAGATAACAAACTGCTGATCTTTGAGGAGGGGGCTCACTGCAGTTTAAGTAGTTTTGCTGTTTTTAGATGCCCTGTGCGGTGTTGCATTGACCAATGGGGATTGCTGTCTTGGTTGCACTGGGTCTTTGATAACCTGTAGCCAATCCCCAACAGCATATTTTGCCTAGTGTCTGACAGACTGCAATATGACATTTGCAACAGCTCCCCCACTCCTGAACCTGCCCTTAGTACCTTACTGAGATCAGGACAATCACCTGGACATTCTGGGTTGTCCTGAGGGAAGAGATTGAGTAGAACGAGTCTATATTCTCTGGAGTTTAGAAGGATTGAGATGTGATCTTATAAAATTCTTAGCGGGCTTGACAGGGTAGATGCTGAGAGGCTGTTTCCCCTGACTGGAGAGGCTAGAAGTAGGGGGCATAATCTCAAGATAAGGGGTCAGCCATTTAGGACTAGATGAGGAAAAGTTTTTTCACTCAGAGGGTTGTGATTCTTTGGAATTCTCTATCCCAGAGGGTTGTGGTTATTAAGTGTATTGAAGGTTGAGATCGCTAGATTTTTGGACACTAAGGGAATCAAGGGAAATGGGGATCGGGCGGGAAAGTGGAGTTGAGATCGAAGATCAGCCATGATCTGATTGAATGGCGGAGCAGGCTCGAGGGGCCGAATGGCCCACTCCTGCTCCTATTTCTTATGTTCTTATTTGTAGCATCTCTACTTCCAGGTCTCAACTTCATTAACCAGCTGACTCCTCACAGTTCTGTAGCTCAGGAAGGAGTCACGAGACTAGTTTGACAGGAGAGAAGCTTCTGTAACTCTCATTGAAAACTTCCCTTGCACTCTAAGGATAGTCACATGCAGCTGCCCACACAACACCTCTGCAATGGAGCCGCGACAGAATAGTCTTCCCTGGATGACATGGCGTGTTGGTGCAGGAACTCGCTGTGCCACAGAGTAGCAGAATGTCCTGGTGATTGTCCTGGTCTCAGTAAGGTATGAGGTGCAGATTCAGGAGTGGGGGGAGATGTTTCAAATGAAGGTGAAGCACAACCACATAAGGAAGAGGAGAAATAACAATCGAGCAGGCCAGCCCAAGGCAACCGGCCAGCATCTGGCAAGAGTGGAGCTGGCAGCACATTGGAGCCACACTGAACAAGGGAAAGTTTAAAGCTGCAGGTGAGAGAAAAAAAAACTAAAATGGGAGGGAAAAAAAAGAAAAAAATATTTTTATTCCACACTTAACAAAATGGTGATAATTTTTTACCTGAATAGAGCACCTGCTGTCAGGAGGCATTGGCAGAGAGAGGCTCAGAAAGTTCTCTGCTTGGCTAGACTTGTGGTAACAACTTAGACACAGTTTTACATAGCTCAGTTGCCCCTGAAATAGCTTTGTAACAATTGACGTTTCCATGTTTCTCATTCCTGTCGGCTGATGAGAGAAAAATGCATAATTTACCGTCCCTGTGAAAAATCTGAAATCTACGATATAAAGACCCTGAGCCAGTGAGGAATTATCAATCATCCAGAAATTCAAACACATCGCCATTTCTAATAAAATCAGATCTTCTTTAACACATTTACAATTTTGTTAGAAATATCAATTAGGGCATCGTGACAGACTACAGAACAACAAACATGATAAAGTAGATTTTATAAATGCACAACTAATCTATCCCGCAATTTCATAAAACTGGCCTAACATTGGCTACAATACTAACCATGCAATAATAAACTGCACAATCCATCAATCAATCCATTAATCAATCAATCCATTCATTAATCAATCAATCCATCAATCCATCCATCAATCAATCAATCCATCAATCCATCCATCAATCAATCAATCCATCAATCAATTCATCAATCAATCAATCCATTAATCAATCAATTAATCCATCAATCAATTCATCAATCAATTAATCCATCAATCAATCCATCCATCAATCAATTAATCCATCAATCAATCAGGAAACCTGCCGTCCTTACCCGGTCTGGCCTATATGTGACTCCAGACCCACAGCAATGTGGTTGATTCTTAATCGCCCTCTGAAATGGCCTAGCAAGACACTCAGTTGTACAATCTCGCTAAAAAAAGTCATAATAAGAATAAAACCGGACGGACCACCCGGCATCGGACCACAAGACACCGGACACGACAAAGGCAAACCAAGCCCAGTCGACCCTGCAAAGTCCTCCTCACTAACATCAGGGGACTTATGCCAAAATTGGGAGAGCTGTCCCACAGACTAGTCAAGCAACAGCCTGACATAGCCATACTCATGCCTTTCAGCCAACATCCCAGACTCTTCCATCACCATCCCTGGGTATGTCCTGTCCCACCAGCAGGACAGACCCACCAGAGGTGACGGTACAGTGATATACAGTCAGGAGGGAGTGGCCCTGGGAGTCCTCAACATTGACTCTGGACCCCATGAAATCTCATAGCATCAGGTCAAACATGGGCAAGGAAACCTCCTGCTGATTACCACCTACCGTCCTCCCTCAGCTGATGAATCAGTCCTCCTCCATGCTGAGCACCACTTGGAGGAAGCACTGAGGGTAGCAAGGGCACAAAATGTACTCTGGGTGGGGGACTTCAATGTCCATCACCAAGAGTGGCTCGGTAGCACCACTACTGACCGAGCTGGCCGAGTCCTGAAGGACATAGCTGCTAGACTGGGCCTGCGGCAGGTGGTGAGCGAACCCACACGAGGGAAAAACCTACTTGACCTCGTCCTCACCAATCTACCTGTCGCAAATGCATCTGTCCATGACAGTATTGGTAGGAGTGACCACCGCACAGTCCTCGTGGAGATGAAGTCCCGTCTTCGCACTGAGGACACCATCCAACGTGTTGTGTGGCACTACCACCGTGCTAAATGGGATAGATTCAGAACAGATCTAGCAGCTCAAAACTGGGCATCCATGAGGCACTGTGGGCCATCAGCAGCAGCAGAATTGTATTCCAGCACAATCTGTAACCTCATGGCCCGGCATATTCCTCACTCTACCATTACCAACAAGCCAGGGGATCAACCCTGGTTCAATGAGGAGTGTAGAAGAGCATGCCAGGAGCAGCACCAGGTGTACCTAAAAATGAGGTGCCAACCTGGTGAAGCTACAACTCAGGACTACATGCATGCTAAACAGCGGAAGCAACATGCTATAGACAGAGCTAATCGATTCCACAACCAACGGATCAGATCAAAGCTCTGCAGTCCTGCCACATCCAGTCGTGAATGGTGGTGGACAATTAAACAACTAACGGGAGGAGGAGGCTCTGCAAACATCCCCATCCTCAATGATGGTGGAGTCCAGCACGTGAGTGCAAAAGACAAGGCTGAAGCATTTGCAACCATCTTCAGCCAGAAGTGCCGAGTGGATGATCCATCTCGGCCTCCTCCCGATATCCCCACCATCACGGAAGCCAGTCTTCAGCCAATTCGATTCACTCCACGTGATATCAAGAAACGGCTGAGTGCACTGGATTCAGCAAAGGCTATGGGCCCCGACAACATCCCAGCTGTAGTGCTGAAGACTTGTGCTCCAGAACTAGCTGCGCCTCTAGCCAAGCTGTTCCAGTACTGCTATAACACTGGCATCTACCCGACAATGTGGAAAATTGCCCAGGTATGTCCTGTCCACAAAAAGCAGGACAAATCCAATCCGGCCAATTACCACCCCATCAGTCTACTCTCAATCATCAGCAAAGCAATGGAAGGTGTTGTCGACAGTGCTATCAAGCGGCACTTACTCACCAATAACCTGCTCACCGATGCTCAGTTTGGGTTCTGCCAGAACCACTCGGCTCCAGACCTCATTACAGCCTTGGTCCAAACATGGACAAAAGAGCTGAATTCCAGAGGTGAGGTGAGAGTGACTGCCCTTGACATCAAGGCAGCATTTGACCGAGTGTGGCACCAAGGAGCCCTAGTAAAATTGAAGTCAATGGGAATCAGGGGGAAAACTCTCCAGTGGCTGGAGTCATACCTAGCACAAAGGAAGATGGTAGTGGTTGTTGGAGGCCAATCATCTCAGCCCCAGGGCATTGCTGCAGGAGTTCCTCAGGGCAGTGCACTTGGCCCAACCATCTTCAGCTGCTTCATCAATGACCTTCCCTCCATCATAAGGTCAGAAATGGGGATGTTCGCTGATGAATGTACAGTTCAGTTCCATTCGCAACCCCCCAGATAATGAAGCAGTCCGTGCCTGCATGCAGCAAGACCTGGACAACATCCAGGCTTGGGCTGATAAGTGGCAAGTAACATTCGTGCCAGACAAGTGCCAGGCAATGACCATCTCCAACAAGAGAGAGTCTAACCACCTCCCCTTGACATTCAACAGCATTACCATCCTGGGGGGTCACCATTGACCAGAAACTTAACTGGAACAGCCATATAAATACTGTGGCTACAAGAGCAGGTCAGAGGCTGGGTATTCTGCGGCGAGTGACTCACCTCCTGACTCCCCAAAGCCTTTCCACCATCTACAAGGCACAAGTCAGGAGTGTGATGGAATACTCTCCACTTGCCTGGATGAGTGCAGCTCCAACAACACTCAAGAAGCTCGACACCATCCAGGACAAAGCAGCCCGTTTGATTGGCACCTCATCCACCACCCTAAACATTCACTCCCTTCACCACCGACGCACTGTGGCTGCAGTGTGTACCATCTACAGGATGGACTGCAGCAACTCGCCAAGGCTTCTTCGACAACACCTCCCAAACCCGCGACCTCCACCACCTAGAAGGACAAGGGCAGCAGGCGCATGGGAACAACACCACCTGCACGTTCCCCTCCAAGTCAATTATTCAATCCATTTATCAATCAATCCATCAATCAATCCATTAATCAATCCATCAATCCATCAATCAATCCATCATTCAATCCATTAATCAATCCATCAATCCATCAATCAATCCATCAATCAATCCATCATTCAATCCATTAATCAATCCATCAATCAATCCATCAATCAATCCATCATTCAATCCATCAATCAATCCATCAATCAATCCATCATTCAATCCATCAATCAATCCATTAATCAATCCATCATTCAATCCATTAATCAATCCATCAATCCATCAATCAATCCATCATTCAATCCATCAATCAATCCATTAATCAATCCATCAATCCATCAATCAATCCATCATTCAATCCATCAATCCATCAATCAATCCATCAATCCATCAATCAATCCATTAATCAATCCATCAATCCATCAATCAATCCATCAATCAATCCATCATTCAATCCATTAATCAATCCATCAATCAATCCATCATTCAATCCATCAATCAATCCATCAATCCATCAATCAATCCATTAATCAATCCATCAATCCATCAATCAATCCATCATTCAATCCATCAATCAATCCATCATTCAATCTATCAATCAATTAATCCATCAATCAATCAATCAATCCATTAATCAATCAATCCATCATTCAATCTATCAATCAATTAATCCATCAATCAATCAATCAATCCATTAATCAATCAATCCATCAATCCATCAATCAATCCATTAATCAATCCATCAATCCATCAATCAATCCATCATTCAATCTATCAATCAATTAATCCATCAATCCATTAATCAATCCATCAATCAATCCATCATTCAATCCATCAATCAATCCATCAATCCATCAATCAATCCATCAATCATTCAATCTATTAATCAATCAATCCATCAATCCATCAATCAATCCATCAATCAATCCATCATTCAATCTATCAATCAATTAATCCATCAATCAATCAATCAATCCATTAATCAATCAATCCATTAATCAATCCATCAATCAATCCATCAATCTACCAATCCATTAATCAATCCATTAATCAATCCATCAATCCATTAATCAATTAATTAATCAACCAATCCATTAATCAATCAATCCATCACTCAATCAATTCAAATATTGAGAGAGAAAATGGGATAGGGAGAAAGTGTGTGGGATATAGAGAGAGAGAGATAAAGTTGGATAGAGGGAAAGAGTGGGATAGAGTGTGTGGGACAGAGAGTGTGGGACAGAGATAAAGTGGGATAGAGGGAGAGAGTTTGTGGGATAGAGAGAGAGAGAGAAAGTGGGATAGAGGGAGAGAGTGTGTGGGATAGAGAGAGATAAAGTGGGATAGAGGGAGAGAGAGTGTGTGGGATAGAGAGAGAGAGAGAGAAAGTGGGATAGAGAGAGAAAGTGTGTGGGATAGAAAGAGAGAAAGTGGGATAGAGGGAGAGAGTGTGTGTGATAGAGAGAGAGAAAGTGGGATAGAGGGAGAGAGTGTGTGTGGGATAGAGAGAGAGAGAGAGAAAGTGGGATAGAGGGAGAGAGTGTGTGTGATAGAGAGAGAGAAAGTGGGATAGAGGGAGAGAGAGTGTGTGGGATAGAGAGAGAGAGAGAGAAAGTGGGATAAGACATGCCTTCCCCTCAAAATAAGAACCATGGCAAAAGTCAAGATTTCAATATGAAGGAAGTCCGGGATAAATTTAAAGCAAATAAACCCCCAGGTTAGGATTTCTTTTATCACAGAGACTAGGGTGGAGATTTGTGAGGCACTGACAATCATTATAAGCGAATCAATCAACACTGGGGAAGTACCAGCAGATTGGAAACAGGTTAATGGGGGCCTGTATTCAAAAAGTGGGACAAAACAGACACAGGCAACTTGAGACCCTACAGTCCAAAGGTCTCTGGATTCAGGAATCGCCTTTTGATTGTTCCAGGCCAAGAGGTCACGGAGGAAAACTCACTGTGAGCAGCCCTGCTTTTCCGTAGGAAGAACAAGGAGAGGCAATATAAACCAAATGCTACAGAGAGACCTGGGGGTGTACGTACACAAATCTTTGAAGGTGGCAGGACAAGTTGAGAAGGCTGTTAAAAAATTCATATGGGATCTTGAGCTTTTTAAATAGAGGCACAGAGTACAAAAGCAAGGAAGTTATGATGAACCTTTATAAAACACTGGTTTGGCCTCAGCTGGAGTATTGTGTCCAATTCTGGGCACCACACTTTAGGAAGGTTGTGAAGGCTTTAGGGAGGGTGCAGAATAGATTTACCAGAATGATTCCAGGGATGAGGGACCTCAGTTATGTGGAGAGACTGGAGAAGCTGGGATTGTTCTCCTTAGAGCAGAGAAGGTTAAGGGGAGATTTGATCGAGGTGTTCAAAATCATGAAGGGTTTTGATAGAGTAAATAAGGAGAAACTGTTTCCAGTGACAGGAGGGTCGGTAACCAGAGGACACAGACTTAAGGTGATCGGCAAAAGAGCCAGAGGGGAGATGAGGAGAATTTATTTTACGCAGCGAGTTGTGATGATCTGGAATTCACTGCCTGAAAGGGCGGTGGGAACAGATTCAATAATAACTTTCAAAAAGGAATTGGATAAATACTGAAAATTGCAGGGCTGAAGGGAAAGAGCGGGAGAGTGGGACCAATTGGATCGCTCGTTCAAGGAGCCAGCTCACATTCCTTAGCTCCTCCCCTTTTCCAGCCTCTGACTAATTACAAGAAATACTCAATACTTTTAAAAATTGGATCTAAAACAATCCTCAGTCTTTTGTATCTTCAAAAATGCATTACCAAAACCCAATTATTTGTCAAGGGTTTACTCTCAGACTCAGGGTGCTCCCTCTTTCTCCTGCCACTCAGGTCAGTCTCTTTGATCCATCACTTTCCCCAGGTTACAGACCTTCTTATAGACAATGGCTCCCTGATTCCCCATCACTTACCCCAGCAAACCCCTACTCCACATCTGGGCCAGACTGACTCTCCCGAAAGGGTGCAGGATTCTTTGGGAACTGATGATAATATGGAAACATTCACAGGGGCACAGGGGAAATCTCCCATTGTGACTACATCTGCCCAGAGTCTCTGACTCTACATCTATCCCACAGACCAGCCTTCCTGATTTAACATCACACCCTAATATTGCTTCCTATTGGCAGTTTCTCTATTCTACATCTCCTCCGGAGACACAATCCCCAATTCCATATATTTTCCTTCAGGTCATTAGTTCACTCCTCAAGGGGCAGTCTGCCCGATTGCCCATTGATGCACTGGGCGTGACCTTGAATTCATGGCACCAGCAAAGGTCAGACTCCCCAAAATCCCATCTCTCCCCTCAGGTCAATCCCCTAATTCCACATCGTCACCTAGACCCAAAAACTCAATTCCTGGGCCAGGTCTCCCCAATACTTCCCCAGATTCACACTGATTCCCCCCCGCAGTCTCCCATTCCACTCCCTGGACCAATCACCTCACTCCTAAGGCCAGACATTCATCTATCAGCTTCAGACATTTCCCATCAAGCACTTAAAAGGTCGGAAACGCCCAATCAACGATGTTCATGTGTGAACGATTAAAGCAGTGAGACTCGGTTAGGTCGAAACCACACGGACATTTAGTGCAAACTCGTTCAGTGTTTTATATGAACTGATAGAGTCACACAGGCAGAGCTCGGGCAGTAACTGGTCCACCGACACTTTCAATTAGGGAACAGAAAGCAAGGGAGGGAGAAAGGTAAATATCAGAATAATGAGGTGAATAGTTTACCCCCTGGGTGAAAGGGGAGGCCAGTCTGACCATTCCCTTATAGTTTCCTAACCTTCACCTCTCCATGAAAAACAGTGTTTCCCTCTGCACTTTGGGAGTATTTAGCCTCTGTGATCAGTCGGCCTGTACTCACTTTTTTAAGATCATTATGGAGAACATTCAGGAAGAAAAGTAGCAGCTCCTGTGCATCCTGCTGAGTGCCGTCAGAGAAGGAAGCGTGCATTTTCCCCAGGACTCTCTTCACTTCATCGGGAAATATATAAACACAATCCCCCAGCCACATGTCCATCACCAGAGCGGAGAAGGCGTTGCAAAGTTCCCCTCGGCCTCTAAACAAGGAAAAACTCCGTTAGAACCCAAAATGCAACATTTTTTGTTAGCATTGCTGTTCAATTTTATTATCCAAACCCCCCCCACTCCTGCCCCTCCCCCACTCCCACCCCTGCCCCTCCCCCACCCCTGCCCCTCCCCCACTCCTGCCCCTCCCCAACTCCCCCCACCCCTCACACCTCACCCCCACCTACTCCCCCTCCCCACTCCACCACCCCTCGCACCTCACCCCCACCCACTCCCCCTCCCCCACTCCTGCCCCTCCCCCAATCCCTCACACCTCACCCCCACCCACTCCCCCACTCCCACTCCTCCCCCACTCCCCCTCCCCCACTCCTGCCCCCTCACCTCACCCCCACCCACTCCCCCACTCCCACTCCCACCCCTCTCCCTCCCACTCCCCCACTCCTGCGCCCTCACCTCACCCCCCACTCACTCCCCCTCCCCACTCCCCCATCCCTCGCACCTCACCCCCACCCACTCCCCCACCTCCACTCCCGCCTCCTCACCTCACCCCATCCCTCACACCTCACCCCCACCCACTCCCCCACCTCCAATCCCGCCCCTCCCTCCCCCTCCCCCACTCCTGCCCCCTCACCTCACCCCCCCACTCACTCCCCCTCCCCACTCCCCCACCCCTCGCACTTCACCTCCACCCACTCCCCCACCTCCACTCCCGCCCACTCCCCATCCCCCACTCCCCCTCCCCCATCCCTCGCACCTCACCCCCACCCACTCCCCCTCTCCCACTCCTGCCCCCTCACCTCAACCCCCACCCACTCCCCCTCCCCCACTCCCGCCTCCTCACCTCCCCCCCTCCCCCATCCCGCCTCCTCACCTCACCCCCACCCACTCCCCCTCCCCCATGCTTAGGTTGGTTTCCTCTCTTACTGTCTCACACTGGGTCTCTCCCTCTGGCCAACTACCCCAACTCCATTGTCATCCAGGAAAGCAAGAGACCATTGTGAGTGGATCCTGGAGTTCTCTTGGCTTACGGTTCACCGTAGAGGCAACTGTCGTCCAATATCACCCAATGTCTGTCTGTTAAACTGTAGACTGAACCATGGAATGCACTTTTATATCAAGGAATTACTATTGTTTTCTCCCTGTGGGTTCTTTCCTGAAGTGTTGTCTTGTGCTCTTACCTGTTTATATCATCAGCATACGTTCCTGTTATAAAGTATTCAACCAGTGGAGTGGTGTTGCAGAGACACTGTAAAATACAATTCATGTAGCAAGTGTTCCCAGAGTTCCCAAGACCAGTCTGCCCAGATCCTCCCTCCTGCCTCTCAATGCCAGAATTAGAGACACTGGATCCCACCAAGGAGCCGTTGCTATACTTAGGTACAAGATGGTAGTATCGTGCTCTAGGGGAAAGAATATCAAAATAAACCAATTACAACTCCAGTTTCATTATCTTACATCTACAGAATGCTGCAAGTTGTTGTGTGGAGTGATAGGTCCTGAGTTCACCCTCGCAGTAACTCGCGCGGAGTGATAGGTCCTGAGTTCACCCTCGCAGTAACTCGCGTGGAGTGATAGGTCCTGAGTTCACCCTCGCAGTAACTCGCATAGAGTGATAGGACCTGAGTTCACCCTCGCAGTAACTCGCGTGGAGTGATAGGTCCTGAGTTCACCCTCGCAGTAACTCGCGTGGAGTGATAGGTCCTGAGTTCACCCTCGCAGTAACTCGCGTGGAGTGATAGGTCCTGAGTTCACCCTCGCAGTAACTCGCGTGGAGTGATAGGACCTGAGTTCACCCTCGCAGTAACTCGCGCGGAGTTCACAATTTGTTGGAGTTGTCAATGGAGGCAATGAATTGACCTCAAGATGCGTCCCCTGGGGTGAGATGCATCATTCCTCTCCCGTCTCTCCGTCCTCATCTTTCTGTTTTGTAGTTTAAAATGGTTAGTCTCCCCACTCTGGAGTGAATTCGCAGGGCTCTGGGGAAAGAGCAGGGGAGTGAGATTAATTGGATAGCTCTTTCAAAGAGCCGGCACAGGCACGATGGGCTGAATGGCCTCCTCCTGTGCTGTATCATTCTATGGTTCTACTCTGTGCTGAGCTGATTCATCACATCTCAAGACTGTGGATTACACCACTGGCCTCTGCATGGCCGGGGAGGGAAGGGGTTCAGGCATTGAAGGAATGAGCTTCAAAATGGGTCGAATGGCCTTTTCTCATCTCCGAGTTTTGAGATTCTTTTAATCAGAACCTGTTGAGCAACCCAGAGTCACCTCGATACCCTGCACCTCACTGAGCCAGGAATGGGCCTGGTTTCGAAGGCTGATCGCTCACTTCTTCACTCCTGCCCCTGTCTGGAAGAATGGACAACTCCTCGCAGCAGTTACAGAATCCTGCTTCACAGCTGATCAAAGGATTTTCCATTCATGTAAAGTTTCCAACTGCAGCAGCTAGAAATGAGGACATTGGCTCCACCATCTCAAGCTGCTAAACTAACTTGTTTCTTCCCCAACCAATGGTGTGTTCTGATATTAATGTCCATCGTCCAGTCACATTCGCTGACCTTTCACACTTTCAAAGCAATATCCTGAAAAGGAATTCCCTTATTATTCCACTCACTGGAATAAAACAACCTCTGAACGCAGTCTGACTAATGACTTCCTCGTACTTTGAAGGTGGAAAAGTTACTCAATGATTCCATGGATTTCAGGAACACACGGGGGGTTCCACCTCTGCACAGGGTCATTAAACAGTTTCTGTATCCAGGACACCAACAGATCCTAATCCCATTTCCAAACATAGAAACAGAGAAAATAGGAGCAGGAGTAGGCCATTCGGCCCTTCGAGCCTGCTCCACCATTCAATATGATCATGGCTGATACTCTATCTCAATACCATATTCCTGCTCTCCCCATACCCCTTGATGCCGTTTGTGTCTAGAAATCTATCTGTCTCCTTCTTAAATATATTTAATGACTTGGCCTCCACAGCCTTCTGTGGTAGAGAATTCCACAGGTTCACCACCCTCTGAGTGAAGAAATTTCTCCTCATCTCAGTCCTAAATGTCCTACCCCGTATCCTGAGACTGTGACCCCTTGTTCTGGACCCCCCCAGCCAGGGGAAACATCCTCCCTGCATCCAGTCTGTCTAGCCCTGTCAGAATTTTATATGTTTCAATGAGAGCCCCTCTCATTCTTCTAAATTCGAGTGAATACAGGCCGAGTCGACCCAATCTCTCCTCATACGACAGTCCTGCCATCCCAGGAATCAGTCTGGTGAACCTTCACTGCACTCCCTCTATGGCAAGTATATCCTTTCTTAGGTAAGGAGATCAAAACTGCACACAATACTTCAGATGTGGTCTCACCAAGGCCCTGTATAACTGCAGTAAGACATCCTTGTTCCTGTACTCAAATCCTCTTGCAATGAAGGCCAACATACCATTCTCCTTCCTAACTGCTTGCTGCACCTGAATGCTCGCTTTCAGTGACTGGTGTACAAGGACACCCAGGTCCCTTTGTACATCAACATTTCCCAATCTATCACCATTTAAATAATAATCTACCTTTCTGTTTTTCCTTCTGAAGTGGATAACCTCACATTTATCCACATTATACTGCATCTGCCATGTTCTTGCCCACTAAATCACATTGGAGCCTCTTTGCATCCTCCTCACAGCTCACATTCCACCCCAGCTTTGTGTCGTCTGCAAACTTGGAAATGTTACATTTAGTTCCCTCATCCAAATCATTGATATATATTGTGAATAGCTGGGGTCCAAGCACTGATCCCTGCGGTACCCCACTAGTCACTGCCTGCCACCCGGAAAAAGACCCGTTTATTCCTACTCTCTGTTTCCTGTCTGTTCAACCAATTCTCAATCCATGCCAGTATATTCCCCCCAATCCCATGTGCTTTAATTTTGCACACTAACCTCTTGTGTGGGACCTTATCAAAAGCCTTCTGAAAATCCAAATACACCACATCCACTGGTTCTCCCCCATCTATTCTACTAGTTACATCCTCAAAAAACTCCAGTAGGTTTGTCAAACATGATTTCCCTTTCATAAATCCATGTTGACTTTGTCTAATCCCATTGATATTTTCTAAGTGCCCTATTATCACATCCTTTATAATAGACTCTAGCATTTTCCCCACTACTGATGTTAGGCTAACCGGTCTGTAATTCCCTGTTTTCTCTCTCCCTCCTTTTTTAAATAGTGGGGTTACATTTGCCACCCTCCAATCTGCAGGAACTGTTCCATAATCTATAGAATTTTGGAAGATGACAACTAATGCATCCACTATTTCCATGGCTCCCTCTTTTAGTACTCTGGGATGCAGATTATCAGGTCCTGGGGATTTATCGGCTTTCAGTCCCATTAATTTCTCCAGCACTATTTTTTTACTAATACTAATTTCCTTTAATTCCTCCTTCTCACTAGTCCCTTGGTTCCCTAGCATTTCTGGGAAGTTATTTGTGTCCTCTTCTGTGAAGACAGAACCAAAGTATTTGTTTAATTGCTCTGCCATTTCCTTGTTCCCCATTATAAATTCTCCCGTTTCTGACTACATTTGTCTTCACTAATCTTTTTCTTTTTACATACTTGTAGAAGCTTTTACAGTCCACTTTTATGTTCCCTGCTAGTTTACTCTCATACTCTATTTTTCCCCTCTTAATTAATCTCTTGGTCCTTTTTTGCTGAATTCTAAACTGCTAAACAGGCTTGCTACTTTTTCTGGCAACTTTATATGACTCCTCTTTGGATCGTATACTATCCTTAATTTCTTTTGTTAGCCATAGTTGGGCTGTTTTTCCTTTTGTGTTTATGCGCCAGAAAGGAATGTATAATTGTTGCAATTCATGCATTCGTTCCTTAAATGTTAGCCATTGCCTATCCACCATCATGCCTTTTAATGAAGCTCCCCAATCTATCATAGCCAACTCACTCCTCATACCTTCGTAGTTTCCTTTGTTTAGATTTAGGACCTTAGTTTCGGATTGGACTGCTTCACTTTCCATCTTAATGAAGAATTCTATCATGTTATGGTCACTATTCCCTAAAGGACCCCGCACAACAAGATTATTAATTAACCCCTTCTCATTGCAAAATACCCAATCTAGGATAGCCTGTTCCCTAGATGGCTCCTCAATGTACTGGTCTAAAAACCATCTCGTAGACACTCCAGGAATTCATCCTCCACAGTATTATTGCTAATTTGGTTTGGCCAGTCTATATGCAAAAGACTAATTGTACCATTGCTAAGCACAACCATAGTCACATGATCATTTCATTCAGAGTGAGGGGTCTCAGAGTGAGAGGTCACAGAGTGAGAAGTGAGAGGTCACAGAGTGAGAGGTCACAAAGTGAAAGGGTCATAGAGTGAGAGGTCACAAAGTGAGAGGTCACAAAGTGATGTTAAAGGCAACAGAACATCATGTGTAAAATTTAATAAATGTGCAGCATTTTTGGCTGTTCCTCTATTATAAAGGATTTGTTTCTGCCAGAGAATTACAGACAGAAAGAAAATAACAACACAGGCTGTAGGAGATAGAGGCGAGCTGATTGGCTGATTGGTGATCGAACTGGTCAATCTGGGAATATGAAATATGAACCTTCCAAAATTCCGGAGTGTGGGAGGATAGAAGTGGAGTTTCCTGTAGTTCGATTTGTCCCATCAGAAGATCTGATTTACAATTGGTTTTATTACTTGCACAATCTGCCTTAATACTGAGCACAAGGTTCGGAATGGGAATCTCTGGTCACTGCAGCCACGGGACAGGTTCCCCGAAAGGACATGGATTCCTCGGGAAAAGGGGACATCAATGATACAGCGTTATGGAAACAGTCACTGGGCACCTGCCAATCACCGAACCAAGAACCAGGGGCAAAGAGCAAAGTCAGTGCCATAAACACATTGACCGTCCCTGAAACAACCCCAAACCCTGCCGTTAAAATATTAAACATCTTTATAATTAATTTTTTTGTGCAAGATACATGAAAATAGGATTACATCTCCTTATTCAGCAGTGGTCTTATTACTGACGAACACTAACTCGGTGTTTATCAGTAATAGTGTTGATCAGACTCTACTCCTGGGAGATGACCACAGTGAAGGCTCAAGTTTTGCAGGCACCAGAAGAGGTACCAGACTGTCAGACACAAGAAGAACTCGGCCAAAACGACTCGTCCAAGGGTTCCATTCGACCCTTTCAATTGTTAAGCAGCAAATCTCCCTTCACACAACACCACAACCTCCAGATCAGGCGTTACTCAGGACCCCTGCAGAGAAACAGAAACCTAAAGCAGACCTGGCAGGTGAGACCTGAACCAGCAGAAAACAGAGTCAGAACAGAGGGATACCTTGAGAGCCCCTCAATCACAACGTGCAGCAAAAAGCTGACTCAATATCATTCCGCAAATTTGCCGTCCTCACACAAAGTTCACAAGTTCTACCCTCCCTGACAATTGTTCACTAGTTGAGATGTGGCTGGACGTGTTCTGGCTGTGTATTACAACCACATCCAGCTGTTTGGCCATGTATTACAACCACATCCAGCTGTTTGGCCATGTATTACAACCACATCCAGCTGTTTGGTCATGTATTACATCCACATCCAGCTGTTCGGCCACAAGACCATAGCTGCCAAAGAATGCTTGCATGGATTAATGCAGCAAAACGTGTAGAGATTGACAGTGGCACTTGTGATCAATGTCCCATCACTTGTAACACAGCGCATTGGGACTCCAATGTATTTCTGCTCTGGACCACCCCAAATTAAAGTTTTGCCTGTTTCAGGTTTTTAAATTTATTCTTGCCTCTTTCTAGACTGATGACATTTTGCAACCTCATCACACAGCTGACAGCCCCATCAGCAGTTAGGCCCCTAGTGTCCAGCTCCCACTAACATCCCTTCCAATTGTGGGCCAGTCAGGCATACTCTGGAAAATTAATACAGACTCTGGGGCTTCACACTCCCCCCGTTAGTATCCAGGGCTGAATAGGGAGCTGTGGGGAGTTTTGAGAACCATCTAGAATTTGTCCTCCCGCCTCCTCCAGATTTTCATTCAAGGGAAGTAACAAAGGTAATTAAAAAAACTGTTTAACCCTGTCCCCAAACCCCAAACCCCAATCACAAGGCTTGCACTCTCACAAGGAAACATTTTGAAAATCATCAAACACTCTTACTGACTCCAGTAACAAGATAAAATGACCTGGGCATGCTACTGGTTTCTCACAACTGTCTCCAATCTTCAGCTCCTCACAACACAACAACAACACAACACAACCAATGAGAAGGCCCAGTCATCACAAGAGATGATGTCACAATCACATCCACCAATAATAACCCTGTTACATCATATCCACTTGTGTTCTGCCAATAGGACCAGGTGATGGGAAGAGTTTCAAATATAAAAGTTCCCCAGAGTGGGGAGAAAGACCCCCCCCCAAGAGTGGGGAGAAAGTCCGTCCTCCCCCCTAGAGTGGGGAGAAAGTCCCCCCCCCCCCCCTAGAGTGGGGAGAAAGACCCCCCCCCCCCCAAGAGTGGGGAGAAAGTCCCCCCCCCCCTAGAGTGGGGAGAAAGTCCCCCCCCGAGAGTGGGGAGAAAGACCCCCCCCCAAGAGTGGGGAGAAAGACCCCCCCCCCAAGAGTGGGGAGAAAGACCCCCCCCCCAAGAGTGGGGAGAAAGTCCGTCCTCCCCCCTAGAGTGGGGAGAAAGTCCCCCCCCCTAGAGTGGGGAGAAAGTCCCCCCCCCCCTAGAGTGGGGAGAAAGACCCTCCCCCCAGAGTGGGGAGAAAGACCCCCCCCCCAGAGTGGGGAGAAAGTCCATCCCCCCCCGGAGTGGGGAGAAAGACCCCCCCCCAGAGTGGGGAGAAAGACCCCCCCCCAGAGTGGGGAGAAAGTCCCCCCCCCAGAGTGGGGAGAAAGTCCCCCCCCCAGAGTGGGGAGAAAGTCCCCCCCAGAGTGGGGAGTAAGACCCTCCCCAGCCCCCCCACAGAGGTTGAGAAACCAGAACGGTTGAAACAGCAGAAGAGAAGACAAAGTAAATGAAGCGTTGTGATTGGACAACGGCAAGTTTGGATAATGGAAGCCATTGTCGCTGTATTTGTGGGTTTATATTAAATTCATGGATACAATTTGTTTAAATCCTCAATATTTCTTTTAAATCAAAATTCTAATCATTCAACTGGATTTTAAAAAGTGACATTTCTTTAAGAGGCCATTTCCATTCTCATTATTGAACAGGTTTCTCACCTGCTCCAATAAACTAAACTGGATATCTCTCGCCAGTGATACTCTGATCATTAAAGAGCTGGGCAATGTGCAGAGGGACCTTACCTGCTATTATTACTCTCCATGGAGCCGTGTCATCGTTACAAATGTAAGAACTCTGTGATCTGATCCCTTCCCATTAATCTTCAGGAAACCACATCTCCCATGATATCATTGCATGAAATGACATCACAAAGTGCCAACAACAGACAGTGCGATGAAAGTAAAAGGTTGGTACTCTGGGCACCAGGTCCCCGGGGAGACAAGAGCATTTGACAAGGTGACCAGAGCAAAGCAAAATCCAAGAGCAGGAGGAGGTGTTAATGAGGTCTCTATTCAAACCGGTTAAACCATTAGGGTGTGTGTAACGCTAGAAATCAGGAGGAAGGAGATACGCACTAACCTTATCGTTCTCATCGGCTGTACTCCCGGATATTTGGATAATTAATATCACTATAACTAATCAGAAATAATGGGTGAGGTCATTTAAACATTTTCAATTCCAAGAACTTGCATCCAAAAGTTTATTTTGTTTTTCTGATTGATTCTGTGAGCGAGCAGATCCAACCTTTGAACCTTGGGGTCTGGGGTTAACATCCATCCCAGAATGATCATATATCAGCTGTGACGATCCTGTTTGGGAAGTTTCAACCCAGCTCCCAGTCATACACGGGATTAAATTAGTAACCGAGAGCATTGAAAACCAGGACTACCTCCAAAAACACGGAAAACCAGCCCTAATTCCACACATTGTATTGCAAATTTTCCCCTTAAAGAGGTCTTGCCCCATTATAACCTTCCCTTCGCTAACATGGCAGGACTTGCCCTCTGCCCAGGCTCAGTCTGTGCTGTTTTCCAGTACAATAGTGACTACAGCCTTCGCTCTGTCACTTAGCCTGTGAGGGACGTTTCTGGCTGGGATTCAGAAAGAAGTGAAGCTGAGGATCGTTCCACTGTAGTCAGTCAGATCGTTAATGTCATCCAAGGAAACAAACACCATAAAATCTCCATCCCTGGAAATCTGCTCAGTGAAATAAACTGAGTAAACTTGGATTAAAATGTTGTCGTGCTTTGAGCCACTTTATTGGCCAATAGTAATTGTGTGGCTGTTTAAAATTGTTAATTTTTTTTATGCAGCGAGTTGTTATGATCTGAAATGATCAGAACCACTGCTCCCATTCCTCCGGTCAGCAGGTGCTGGGAATGGTTCCACTGCTGCCATTTACAGCTACTCCTGACCAATCTTTTGTTTCTTAACTTGTCCCATTCCCACCCTCCGTGCCTCGCACCATCATCCCTTTTGTCATTTAATCACTCGTGCCCTCCACCCTATCTCAGACCTTCCCTTTTGTTCTTTCCTCCCCTCCCCTCTTCCCTCCCTCCCCTCTCTTCCCTCCCTCCCCTCCCTCCCCTCTCTCCCTCCCTCTTTCTCTGGCTCTGTACTTGCTTAAAAACTTTAACTCTTTTAACATCTTCCACTTCTGATGAAAGGCCCTTGACCTGAAACGTTAACTCTGTTTCTTTCTCCACCGATGCTGCCCTGACCCGCTGAGTGTTTCCAGCATTTTCTATTTTTATTTCAGATTTCCAGCCCCCGCAGTATTTTGCTTTTGATTTCGTGTGATGAGGCTCAGTGCTGTACAGCTCATCACAACAGGTGAGTACAGTTCACTTTTTGTTAAGACTTTTGAAACTTTTTTGAACTTTTAAACTTTATTAAACTTTTAAACAGCTAAACTTGTAAACATTTAAAACTTTCAGCTGTTGTCAAACAGTTTAGAACCTGGTGAAGAGAGGATTGTGGGATACCTCCACTGGCATTGCTCACTGGATCGAGGCTGTGACCTGCTCCATTCTGTCCCTCGCTTCTCAATAGTAAACCGCCTGACCTCAGTTTGATTGCACCCTTTGATGGTGCAGCAGAGATTGGAGGTTTGCTATGAGCAGACTCAAAGGCACATCATGTCACTCACTGCCTAGGCCTTAAGCTCTGGAATTCCCTCCCTAAACCTCTCTGCCTCTCTCTCCTCCTTTAAGACGCTCCTTAAAACCTCCCTCTTTGACCGAGCTTTCAGTCACCTGTCCTAATATCTCTTTATGTGGCTCAGTGTCAAATTTTGTCTGATTTACACTCCTGTGAAGCACCTTGGGAAGTTTTACTATGTTAAAGGCGCTATATAAATGCAGTTGTTGTTGTTTACAGTAGAAACATGCAAGCACACATTGTGCATCATGGAAAAACAATAGAATCGTAGAATCATAGAAAGGTTACAGCATGAAAGGAGCATTCTTAATATTTTCATGTTGGTGTTGCTGTACAGGGACCATGTTCCCCAATCCTCCATAAATAATTGATTCATTTCTAACAGGAGCTGAATGTGTTGCAGTTTCTGATAACACATTGAATGTTTCCTTTGTTCCCAAGGAGGACATTTTTTAATATTCAAATAATGAGGGAATCAACTCTTCGATGTGATCCTGTCAGGGTTGGTGTGAGGCAAACGTGACCGGGAGGAGGTTGTGCCTGGAACTGCCTTTGGAAAATGAAGCAAGTTGCATTTATGTAGCACCTTTAATAAGGCGCATTGTAGGGGACAAAGTGCATGGAAACAGAGCAGGGAGATGGACGGGTGCGGTCGGGGGAGGCACGACTGGGGGCGTAGTTGAAGATGTAAATTTTGAGGAGGTTTTTGAAGGTGGAACCAGAAGATAAATCTCACTCATGGCCTTTTTTACACGTGGACCGAGACAGTGACGGTCAGTGGGCTGATTAACTATGGGTGGTGGTGGAAGAGGGGCAGGGGAGAGGGGAATGGGGCCAGGGGGAGAGAAGATTCATGGTCTGACCCAATCCTCACCAAACATTCACATTTAGAAACTTTCCAAAGACTTGGCTGATTTTTCCCTCCTTTAACTGGAGACACTAACTAAACATTCAATTGGCCCATCCGTCTGCAAAAACTCAACAACAACATCAAATTCAGTGTCGATCAGGAATCAATCCTGTTCCTTCCAAATCTGTAGGGGAGGGGGGCTTTAGGGGAAGGGGGTTTAGGGGAGGGAGGGTTTAGGGGAGGGGGGTTTAGGGGAAGGGGGTTTAGGGGAGGGGGGTTTAGGGGAAGGGGGTTTAGGGGAAGGGGGTTAGGGGAAGGGGGTTTAGGGGAGGGGGGTTAGGGGAAGGGGTTTAGGGGAGGGAGGGTTTAGGGGAAGGGGGCTTAGGGGAAGGGGGTTTCCAGGGATAATGTGGGGAGATACGTAGTAAGAATTGATCCTGGGATATGGGGCTGCAGGATGCATCGGGGCGGGGGGGTGGGTGGGGGTACTTTAAACAAATGAACAAATTTGGGGATGTCGGAGTGAAAGGAGAGTGAGGCTTAATGTGGAAAAGAGGGGAGACATTAACCCTGTTTGATTGGCCCATCCGTCTGCAAAAACTCAACAACAATGTAAAAACACAAATAATTAACACACACACAGACACTCACACTCACACAGACACACAGGCACTCACACTCACACACTCTCACACTCAGTCTCACACAGACACACTCTCACACACACACACACAGACACACTCACACAGACACACTCTCACACACAGACACTCACACTCACACTGACACACTCTCACACACACACACAGACACACTCACACAGACACACTTTCACACACAGACACTCACACTCACACAGACACTCACACTCACACTCACACAGACACACTCACACGGACACACACACAGACACTCACACTCACACTCACTCACACTCACACAGACACACTCTCACACACAGACACTCACACTCACACAGACACACACTCACACTCACACTGACACACTTTCACACACAGACACTCACACAGACACTCTCACACACACTCACACTCACACACACACACACAGACACACTTTCACACAGACACACTCTCACACTCACAAAGACACACACACACAAACACTCACACTCACACACTCACACTCACACTCACACAGACACACTCTCACACACAGACACTCACACTCACACAGACACACTCACACGGACACACACACAGACACACTCTCACACAGACACACTCACACACAGACACTCACACTCACACGGACACACACACAGACACTCTCACACAGACACACACACAGTCACACACGCAGACACACACACAGACACACACTCACAGACACACTCACACAGACACACTCTCTCTCACAACAGTTTGGTTGTTTGCTTCTCGTTATCATCATAAATGATTTGGGAGATTTAATGCTTCATTCACAAATTTGCTGATACAAAAATATGCCCAGGCGTTAGGAACATTGGTGAAATAAATGGAGTGCAAGCTGCCCTCAATATCTCTGCCCGTGGGGACTCTCCACTGGAACTCTTGGAGAAACAGCAATTTACACCATTTCTCCATGGGCTTCGGACACAGTTAGAAATTGGGAAATTGGGAAAATCCTGTGGAAATTCTCCCCCTTTGGGAATAGGGAATTGGCTGGTGTGAGACAGATGCCCTTCATGGATGAATGCTGTTTGCCAAATGTAGAGCTGGGTGGGTGGAGGCAGGAAACCCACTAAAGGTCACAGGGTAGGAGACCCGAGGGGAGGCGATCACTGATAAATCATTGACAGTCCACAAGCAATCTGCTGAGACCAGCAGGAGCGCGAATGGGGGTTCAGGGTGTGTTGCTAGGACAGTACAACATAAAAGCAGGAATACTATACTTGGGTTGTACAAGGCCATGGTTTGACTGTGTCCAGTTTTGGACCCCAATCATGGTGAGGATATTGAGGCACCAGAGGCAGTCCAGAGCAGGGAGATGAAAATAAATCCACATCCTGTCTTCAGGCTCTTCAATCTCAGGATAGATACAAGGAACTGGGGCTTTTTTCATTGGAAAAACACAGGAGCTCTGATTTGAGATTAAGACATAGAATTCTGTTCAGTTGGATCAGTTATTTGAACTGGGTGGTGTTGGCCAGGGGCTGCAGAATCTACTGAGTTTATTCCAAACTGCTGACACACAGGCAAAAGCAACTTTTGAACTGAAGTAACCTGAGTTCAGTCGCTGGCCTGAGCTGGCTGGAACCGGTTTGAATTAGCTAAGTTTTGTGAAAGACAAAGGAGATGGGATAAGACACAAGTCCTTATTTAGAAAAGGAGTAATGAGGTAATGCTACCTAAGTCCTTGGGACAGAGCCAATGAGGAGAAGACACGGACTAGGCGAGCAAGTCTAAACCAACGGGAGAGAGAGACAGCACAGCTTGAAGAGATAAGATTCGGAATAAGAATGAAGAATCTGGGGCGTGGAGCCAGAGCGAAGACTCCGGAGACCAACCATCGCAGCAGTGGAAGAACCTACGTCAGGGACGTAGAGACGACGTTGAAAGAGAGAGAGAACGGAACGCCTGGCCAGCGTCAGCTCTCCTTTTTGGGTATTATCCTTTATATTCTGTGACCACTCGGAGTGTCAGAGAAACCTAGTGGGTGTGTGTTTAGATCCTAGTTTGGGTATAAAACTGTATAACCTGGTACAAACTGCATGTCTATATCTAACCAGACGTATAAGCTATATGTATATGATCTAACGACGTGAATAAAGCGAATTGAGAGTTAAGAGAGAATTGACTCTTCTCCTCTTTGTACTAAGCCAATAACCGTAACCGGTGACCTCCGGTCAACAGTGGGGATCGGAGAACTGGGGAGCACGAGTGTAAAATACAGTGCAAAGAGTTGAGTTTTATGTCTGGAAATATTCCTTTTCACTCGGAGTCAGTGACCTGGAGCAGATCACTGAAGCTTACAGTGGGCACTGATTCATTGCACCCCTGCAAACAGGAACGAGACCCGTCCTTTCACCCTGTTGTTTTGCCTCTCCCATGAATTGTATGTCGGATGGGGGTGGGGGTCGGGGTGGGGGTGGGAGTGGGGGTGGAACAGGATCAATGGATCAGATGGTCTCTGTTATAGAATCATACAGAGATAGAAAGGTTACGGCGCAGAATGAGGCCATTCAGCCCATCGAGCCTGCGTCGGCTCTCTGCAAGAGCAATCCAGCTAGTCCCACTTCCCCGCTCTTTCCCCGTACCCTGCAAATTTTTCTCCTTTGCACTGATCTAATTCCTTTTTGAAAGCCACAATTCTGCCTCCACCACCCCCTCGGGCAGTGCATTCCAGATCCTAACCACTCGCTGTGTGAAAAAGTTTTCCCTCCTGTCGCCTTTGGTTCTTTTGCCAATCACCTTAAATCTGTGTCCTCTGGTTCTTGACCCTTCCACCAATGGGAACAGTTTCTCTCTATCTACTCTGTCCAGACCCTTCATGATTTTGAACACCTCTACCAAATCTCCTCTCAACCTTCTCTGCTCTAAGGAGAACAACCCCAGTTTCTCCAGTCTATCTACGTAACTGAAGTTAAATTTCATCTGCCATGTGTCTGCCCATTCCACCAGCCTGTCTATATCCTCTTGAAGTCTATCACTATCCTCCTCACTGTTCATTACACTTCCAAGTTTTGTGTCATCTGCAAATTTTGAAATTGTGCCCTGTACACCCAAGTCCAAGTCATTAATACATATCAAAAAAAGCAGTGGTCCCAGCACTGACCCCTGGGGAACACCACTGTACACCTCCCTTCAGTCCGAAAAACAACCGTTCACCATTACTCTCTGTTTCCTGTTACTTAGCCAATTCTGTATCCATGCTGCCACTGCCCCTTTTATTCCATGGGCTTCAATTTTATTATGTGGAGATGCCGGTGATGGACTGGGGTGGACAAATGTAAGGAATCTTACCACACCAGGTTATAGTCCAACAAATTTATTTTAAAATCACAAGCTTTCAGAGATTATCCCCTTGTCTACCTCATACGTTGCAGGAAAGGATGCCCCGGAGCATGGTACATTGGCGAGACCATGCAGACACTGCGACAACGGATGAACGGACACCGCACAACAATCGCCAGACAGGAGGGTTCCCTCCCAGTCGGGGAACACTTTAGCAGTCAAGGACATTCAGCCACCGATCTTCGGGTAAGCGTTCTCCAAGGCGGCCTTCGAGACACACGACAACGCAAAATCGTCGAGCAGAAACTGATAGCCAAATTCCGCACCCATGAGGACGGCCTCAACCGGGATCTTGGGTTCATGTCACGCTACACGTAACCCCACCAGCAAGGGGAAAAAAAGTTATCTGTTTTTAATATTCTCTCTCTCTCTCTCTGTCTGTGTAATTTGACACATTGTATATTCAGTGTACTGGGACATACTGTTCTCCTTGGCTAATCTGTCTGAACACCAACGACACCTTTTGATTGGTGTGATGGTGTCCCAGCCTAATATAAGATGTGCGATTTGAGAACCTTTCACTCATTCACCTGACGAAGGGGATAATTTCCGAAAGCTTGTGATTTTAAAATAAATTTGTTGGACTATAACCTGGTGTTGTAAGATTCCTTACATTCAATTTTATTGACAAGCCTACTATGCGGCACTTTATCAAACACCTTTTGGAAGTCCACATACACCACATTCTTCATATGACCAGTGTCAGAACACGATATAGTGAGAGAAAACCAGTGTACATTTCTAGTGCCTCAGAAACAATCATTTTTGTTTGAAAACTCTCATCTTTCCTAAGTGTTGCTGCCCGGCTGAGTGAAAAGCTCAATTGTGTGTCGTACAGGTGTGGGAACACAATGGCTCTTCCTACCTGCTCCAATCAAGGTCTAGATTATGAACCAAACAGGCTGGTCTACACCAGCTAAACTTTCGAGCCTGTTGTTACCGAGCGATAATCTATTTCTACCGTGAGTGGTTGAAAGTTTGGCACCAGTTTGCTGCAGTTTGTTACATTCTGTGTCAAATTTTCTAAACAAAAACAACAGCCTTTAAAGTGAAGGTAATATTTATTTTGTTTTGAGGGGGGGTCTGCTCAGGAAAGAAAAACAAACATCACATCAGAAGTAAAAGCATTCCAAATTCTGTCCCTAATGCTGGATAATATGGCAGATTTAACAGCTCGCAGATCACATCAAGGTAACATGAAAGATGGGCAAAAATCAGAGATTTGTTACTTTATTGGAAATACTGATGAGCCCAACGCACTGTTTCCTGATCAGTCACAGGTATGTTTGTAAACAGGACCCCAATTATTGGACTACTGCACCTCGGGCACCATTTTCATCAGAACATTCCACACCTTTTGCCATGAGGTAGCTGACGAGCATCATTCTCCTTCCCAATGGGACCTGACGGGAACACCGACAAATATCAGCCTCTCCTTCACCTGTGGGTACAGCTCGAGAGATGGGCGTTTCATCACTGGCAGAAGATTTTGGTAGCCCTGTAGAACAGTTTCCGTTTACAACTTTCTGCCATTAGTTTCAAGAATGAGTGCGATTATACATTCTCGTGCCAGCACTGAGCTCGGGGGAGATGTTGGGGGTTGAGATGGGGCCTCTTGTACCTGGCTGGCTACCTGTCCAAGTGTGTTGAGCCTGATTCCTACAGTCGGTTTCTCGAGCTAATGTGGGCTAGGGTTTCCCACAGTGACTAAACTTAACATGACACAGAGTAACTTTGTGTGCAGCTTAATACTGGGAACAGGATGGGAAAGATTACACAAATACAATTTAATTAAGTGTTGTTGATATTATACCAGCCATTCTCTACAAAACAAGCTGACACCTGACAAATTTTGTAGCACATTCCAAATCAGGGAAGCACATTTCTGCCGTCTCCTCATGTTTTTACCGTAACTTTTGGGGAAAACAATCATCAACAGAATTGTGCTTCAATAGTTTGAAAACTGAAAAATTATATCAGGGCTTTTTGGCCACCATTTGGTTTCCTCTAGACAATGATGCAACTCTTCTTCTGGGTAATAAGCTGCTCCTGGGAAATAATCATCTTCGTAGCAGCTCCATCTTTTGCTATCTTTACTGCTTCAATGATCTGATGGAAATAAAAACAGGACTTCAAACAAGAATTAATAAAAGCCCAAAAAATATAAAACATTTCCTTCTAAGAGATTCCATCTTGCTCACTCTGGTTGCCAAGCAACCTGCTCAATGGCGCATTATTTCTTTTGGCATTAATAACAAACACTGAAAGTACAGAACACTTCACAATCTTCCTCCCTTCCCCTATTCAAAGGGTGAGACAATCCATCCCATGTATCCGAGCTATGCCACTCCCTGACGAACATACATGTTTGACAATGCAATGTGAACTGAGATAAGGTGTCATACTGATCAACACCATTGGAGGATGTCACCTGAAACTGTGCTTCAAACAAGGCACAAGTCAGGAGTGTGATGGAATACTCTCCACTTGCCTGGATGAGTGCAGCTCCAACAACACTCAAGAAGCTCAACACCATCCAAGATAAAGCAGCCCGCTTGATTGGCACCCCATCCACCACCCTAAACATTCACTCCCTTCACCACCGGCGCACTGTGGCTGCCGTGTGTACCATCCACAGGATGCACTGCAGCAACTCGCCAAGGCTTCTTCGACAGCACCTCCCAAACCCACGACCTCTACCACCTAGAAGGACAAGAGCAGCAGGCACATGGGAACAACACCACCTGCACGTTCCCCTCCAGGTCACACACCATCCCGACTTGGAAATATATCGCCGTTCCTTCATTGTCGCTGGGTCAAAATCCTGGAACTCCCTTCCTAACAGCACTGTGGGAGAACCTTCACCACACGGACTGCAGCGGTTCAAGAAGGCGGCTCACCACCACCTTCTCAAGGGCAATTAGGGATGGGCAATAAATGCTGGCCTCGCCAGCGACGCCCACATCCCATGAACGAATAAAAAAAAACACTCGGGGTCCTGCTCAGGATTCCAACCTTTTATTTAGTTAACCATCCTGCAATTACAACCCGGCAAAACCTTTGGACCATTCACTGACTCTTCCCGAGGACCATCAACACCTCAAAAGTATGTTTTGTTTCTGTAACTGCCCTGGGAGAGATACTATTTTTGCTTTAATGTCGGAGATATGTCGCTAAAACTAAGGATCTGCTCTTTCAATGCTATGGCATGAACTGTAGACATAAGCCATCTCCTGGAAGATCCAGTTCAGGTTTTCCAGAGAAAATGTTGATCATACAAGATAGATATCGATGAGGGAGGAGCTCCAGCCATCTTAGCTCACCTGACCAGAAAGACCCTACAGCTGCAGGAGTTCCTCAGGGCAGTGTCCGAGGCCCAACCATCTTCAGCTGCTTCATCAATGACCTTCCCTCCATCATAAGGTCAGAAATGGGGATGTTCACTGATGATTGCACAGTGTTCAGTTTCATTCGCAACCCCTCAGATAATGAAGCAGTCCGAGCCCGCATGCAGCAAGACCTGGACAACATCCAGGCTTGGGCTGCTAAGTGGCAAGTAACATTCGTGCCAGACAAGTGCCAGGCAATGACCATCTCCAACAAGAGATAGTTTAACCACCTCCCCTTGACATTCAACGGCATTACCATCGCCGAATCCCCCACCATCAACATCCTGGGGGTCACCATTGACCAGAAACTTAACTGGACCAGTGACATAAATATTGTGGCTACAAGAGCAGGTCAGAGGCTGGGTATTCTGCGGCGAGAGACTCACCTCCTGACTCCCCAAAGCCTTTCCACCATCTACAAGACACAAGTCAGGAGTGTGATGGAATACTCTCCACTTGCCTGGATGAGTGCAGCTCCAACAACACTCAAGAAGCTCGACACCATCCAGGACAAAGCAGCCCGCTTGATTGGCACCCCATCGACCACCCTAAACATTCACTCCCTTCACCACCGGCGCACTGTGGCTGCAGTGTACACCATCCACAGGATGCACTGCAGCAACTCGCCAAGGCTTCTTCGACAGCACCTCCCAAACCCGCGACCTCTACCACCTAGAAGGACAAGAGCAGCAGGCACATGGGAACAACACCACCTGCACGTTCCCCTCCAAGTCACACACCATCCCGACTTGGAAATATATCGCCGTTCCTTCATTGTCGCTGGGTCAAAATCCTGGAACTCCCTTCCTAACAGCACTGTGGGAGAACCTTCACCACACGGACTGCAGCGGTTCAAGAAGGCGGCTCACCACCACCTTCTCAAGGGCAATTAGGGATGGGCAATAAATGCCGGCCTCGCCAGCGAAGCCCACATCCCATGAACGAATAAAAAAAAATCATTCAAGGTTTTTGCCTCCACTACACAACCCCAGAGCACAAGAATTGATCAATATTCCTGTTTAACTATCTTATAAACAATTCAGTCACCTCTTCTCAAAACTGAAAAGCCACAGTTCCTCCGGGGTTTCCCCATGAATTCGCCCTCTGTCACATGGTATCAGTCCTGTGTCGTCCCTCTTCACCACCCCCCACCTTGGCTTTAAATTATTCCTTTATGACTTGGCGACCACCTGGACACAATAATCTGTACGTGATCTGACCGGAGACTGTAGACTTTAACCACAATTTCATTCAACTCATACTCTATATTTTGGCTCATTGTTCAACTTTGCCGATTGCTGCCCTGCAGTAACTGGACTTGTTGAGGGTCAAATCTATTTACACCTTCGACATCTCTCTGCTTCACCCTGAGATATTTTTATATGGAGTTCTGTTGCTGTCTGTTGTCCTTGTGTGCAGTATTTTGCACGCCTGTCGTGTCAGTGCCCCATCCAGTCACACATTTTAGCTAACTCATTTTACAGAGTGTCTACTGCCACCATTGTATCAACCAATGAGTTGGAGGCAGGGCAGGACTAGTCTATTTACAGCAAAAAGTCTGTATCTAGAGACACCACTATTCCCGTCCAGAATAGAGATGATTGGGTAATTCCCCTGTCAATCACGCCTGGAACCCGCACTGGGAGTAATTGATTTTATGCACATAATTTGTATTCTGCAACTATCCTCCACTCATTGCATTTTGCTGGAGAAATCACCCTGCTTTTATTGGGAGAAGTTACTGTAATTTCGGTCATGAGTTCTGTTTCCTCTAGTTCGTAGAGACTCTTTTTAAATAGACTCTGTGGACTGTTTGCCAGTGTGTCTATTGACACCACTGTGTCAGCCAATGAGTTGGAGGCAGGGCAGGACTAGTCTATTTTACAGCAAAGTCTATTTACTCGAGCAAACATTGATTGGTTTGGGTAAAATCAATCCCGGTCACTTACTCCCAGTGCGCGCTCCAGGCGTGATTGACGGGGGAATTACCCAATCATCTCGATTCTGGCCGGGAATAGTGGTGTCCTCATTTGCAGCCCTCATTTTATGGTTCCCAGGCTGCCTCTGCATTTGATGTTTGCGAATATGTTCAGCTTTATTAAAGTTATTCATGATGGTATGTTGCCTCCCTGGTGCAAGGGTCAGGGATGTCTCGGAGCGGCTGCAGGACATTCTGGAGGGGGAGGGTGAACAGCCAGTTGTCGTGGTGCATATAGGCACCAACGATATAGGTAAAAAACGGGATAAGGTCCTACAAGCTGAATTTAGGGAGTTAGGAGTTAAACTAAAAAGTAGGACCTCAAAGGTAGTAATCTCAGGATTGCTACCAGTGCCACGGGCTAGTCAGAGTAGGAATGACAGGATAGCTAGGATGAATACGTGGCTTGAGAGATGGTGCAAGAGGGAGGGATTCAAATTCCTGGGCCATTGGAACCGGTTCTGGGGGAGGTGGGACCAGTACAAATTGGACGGTCTGCATCTGGGCAGGACTGGAACCAATGTCCTAGGGGGAGTGTTTGCTAGTGCTGTTGGGGAGGGTTTAAACTAATGTGGCAGGGGGATGGGAACCGATGCAGGAAGTCAGTGGGAAGTAAAGTGGTGACAGAAACAAAAGGCAGTAAGGGAGAGTGTACAAAACATGACCGGACAGATGGTCTGAGAAAGCAGGGCAAAGACCAAGGGAAGTCTAGATTAAACTGCATTTATTTCAATGCAAGAAGTCTGATGGGCAAGGCAGATGAACTCAGGGCATGGATGGGTACATGGGACTGGGATGTTATAGCTATTACTGAAACATGGCTAAGGGAGGGGCAGGACTGGCAGCTCAATGTTCCAGGGTACAGATGCTATAGGAAAGATAGAGCACGAGGTAAGAGAGGAGGGGGAGTTGCGTTCTTGATTAAGGAGAACATCATGGCAGTAGTGAGAGGGGATATATCCGAGGGTTCGCCCACTGAGTCTATATGGGTAGAACTGAAAAATAAGAAGGGAGAGATCACTTTGATAGGATTGTACTACAGACCCCCAAATAGTCAACGGGAAATTGAGGAGCAAATATGTAAGGAGATGACAGACAGCTGCAAGAAAAATAGGGTGGTAATAGTAGGGGACTTTAACTTTCCCAACATTGACTGGGACAGCCATAGCATTAGGGGCTTGGATGGGGAGAAATTTTATTGAGTGTATTCAGGAGGAATTTCTCATTCAGTATGTGGATGGCCCGACTAGAGAGGGGGCAAAACTTGACCTCCTCTTGGGAAATAAGGAAGGGCAGGTGACAGAAGTGTTAGTGAGGGATCACTTTGGGACCAGTGATCATAATTCCATTAGTTTTAAGATAGCTATGGAGAATGATAGGTCTGGCCCAAAAGTTAAAATTCTAAATTGGGGAAAGGCCAATTTTGATGGTATTAGACAGGAACTTTCAGAAGTTGATTGGGAGAGTCTGTTGGCAGGCAAAGGGACGTCTGGTAAGTGGGAGGCTTTCAAAAGTGTGTTAACCAGGGTTCAGGGTAAGCACATTCCTTATAAAGTGAAGGGCAAGGCTGGTAGAAGTAGGGAACCTTGGATGACTCGGGAGATTGAGGCCCTAGTCAAAAAGAAGGCGGCGGCATATGACATGCATAGACAGCTGGGATCAAGTGGATCCCTTGAAGAGTATAGAGATTGCCGGAGTAGAGTTAAGAGAGAAATCAGGAGGGCAAAAAGGGGGCATGAGATTGCTTTGGCAGATAAGGCAAAGGAGAATCCAAAGAGCTTCTACAAATACATAAAGGGCAAAAGAGTAACTAGGGAGAGAGTAGGGCCTCTTAAGGATTAACAAGGTCATCTATGTGCGGAACCACAAGAGATGGGTGAGATCCTAAATGAATATTTCACATCGGTATTTACGGTTGAGAAAGGCATGGATGTTAGGGAACTTGGGGAAATAAATAGTGATGTCTTGAGGAGTGTACATATTACAGAGAGGGAGGTGCTGGAAGTCTTAACGCGCATCAAGGTAGATAAATCTCCGGGACCTGATGAAATGTATCCCAGGACGTTATGGGAGGTTAGGGAGGAAATTGCAGGTCCCCTAGCAGAGATATTTGAATCATCGACAGCTACAGGTGAGGTGCCTGAAGATTGGAGGGTAGCAAATGTTGTGCCTTTGTTTAAGAAGGGCGGCAGGGAAAAGCCTGGGAACTACAGACCGGTGAGCCTGACATCTGTAGTGGGTAAGTTGTTAGAGGGTATTCTGAGGGACAGGATCTACAGGCATTTGGAGAGGCAGGGACTGATTAGGAACAGTCAGCATGGTTTTGTGAGAGGAAAATCATGTCTCACGAATTTGATTGAGTTTTTTGAAGGGGTAATCAAGAAGATAGATGAGGGCTGTGCAGTAGACGTGGTCGACATGGACTTTAGCAAAGCCTTTGACAAGGTACCGCATGGTAGGTTGTTACATAAGGTTAAATCTCACGGGATCCAAGGTGAGGTAGCCAATTGGATACAAAATTGGCTTGACGACAGAAGACAGAGGGTGGTTGTAGAGGGTTGTTTTTCAAACTGGAGGCCTGTGACCAGCGGTGTGCCTCAGGGATCGGTGCTGGGTCCGCTGTTATTTGTTATTTATATTAATGATTTGGATGAGAATTTAGGAGGCATGGTTAGTAAGTTTGCAGATGACACCAAGATTGGTGGCATTGTGGACAGTGAAGAAGGTTATCTAGGATTGCAACGGGATCTTGATAAATTGGGCCAGTGGGCCGATGAATGGCAGATGGA